>NC_134485.1:128111876-128394376 GCF_040206685.1 Ascaphus truei
CAATGTTTCAACCACCAAGCGTGGTCTTTCTCACTTGAGAACAGGCACAATGTTTCAACCACCAAGCGTGGTCTTTCTCACTTTAGAAAGACCACGCTTGGTGGTTGAAACATTGTGCCTGTTCATTAAATTATTTTGAAAATCTGCAGTGCCCTGGAAGCTTCTCCTTTTTTGTCTGCTTGGGAGCTTGTCATTGTCAGGAACTCCCCTGTTCCAGGAGCACCGGTAACAGCAAGTACAGTATCTACTATTATTCAAATTGTGGTGTGCAGCATTACCCTTGCTTTTTGCTATATAAATAAAGACGTACATACATACATACATACATACATACATACAAACTGTTATGCTATGGGACTCGAGTTATTTTTTACTTTTTACCCTGTGCGGGTCACAAATTAAAATAGTAGATTCTATGCTGCTTTGCAAAATGTTCTTTGTCTACATGGCATTTTATTGATTACGCCAGATTTATTGTTGTTTGATGATCCATTTTTGCTTTACTATTGTACTGATTATTTATGCCTAAATGCGGAGGCATAGGATTTCAGCACCAACTGGACCCAGGTGAGGTCTTTTTGTCTACAGTATATTTGCTCCACATTCTATATCTGGTGAGTGCATATTTGATTGATTCTTTTTTTTTACTATGTTTTCTCATAAATAGGGTTTCATCCCTAAATCTTCAAAACGATTAAAATAAATTGTAAATCAGGAAAAAAAACTGATAAGATAGTACAAGCAATATTACACAACTAAATACTTTCACATAATGGCAAGTCCAATATCAATTGCCTAGTGGAACTGCACCCTTATTTGTCAAGTTAATGTCAGTTCTAAAGCTTATTCTGTTGTGCATGCCACATGCCATATATGTAATCAAACTGATTTAATCAGTTAAGTCTTTTACACTAGATCATATCCAAACCTTATTGATCTGTCATTTAAAATTTTGTTTAAATGTGCTGGTCATTATAACAAACGTTTATCACTGTAATCCGTATGCTAAAGTATTCTGGACTGGATTGGCCAAAAATAAATTGCATGTTACGCCAGCAATTAAAAAGGGAAACATAAATGTTCTTGTATAGGGTGTCATTTATTAAAGTCTTTCAGATAGAAAAATTGTGCAAAATTGGTCCACAAATACAGTACCTGACTCAACAAATGAGAAAATCCCACTGGTTTGAAGAAGAATATTTTTCCTTGGTAAAATGGGTGGTCTTTTTGCAGTCGGGTGACTTTGATAAATGTCCCCCAAAATGCTATAGTTTCTGTCCTTCCACTAAATAATTCAACTAAAATCCACAACATTTTCACCCCTTTGCATTGTGAGAACCCGGGTTCTAATGGTATCAAATAAGTCATTTATATCAACTGTGCTTGCAAACTGTTCATAGATTAAAATGATTTATTAAGAGTATAAGTTTATATCAATATTGGTTTGTTCACTTAAGACTTTAAGATCAAACCGTGGAAAACCAAGGTTGGCTTTGAGAGAACCGGCAAGTTGATTTTGCTAGTGTCGTAACTTGCATCTTTGGAAAAGGTGAACATATGGTAAAAGCACACAAAGGCAGCTGGCAAACACACACCCACCTCCAAAATATGCAAAATGGATACTTTTTGAACTGCGAGGGCTGCCTCTGTCAACATTCAGTAACAATACCACTGCACGGGAACATTAATATCAATAAACGTATGTGCTGTCCCAGAAAGAACTGAAGGCAGAGGGAATTTTTGTAATCAATAGACCTAGTGCTTAATTTACCAAAATCTCCCAGCTGCAAAACTGGGGCAAATGCAGTGCACCAAGTTCATGAAAGAAAAAAATCCAATTGATTTCAACGGGATTCCCATGTCTTAATGAAACTGGTGCTATCTTTTTGCACCAGTTTTGCATACTGGAGACTTTGATACATAACCCCTGTTCCCATGGACCATACCCCACCCTGAGGTATACTCCGTCCCACACTGAGCAGCCACTTTACCTTTTGTTCCATCATTGCCCCTGATTCCCTGCAAGCTCTCACGAGAAGGACTCTCATTACATTTTGTATCTGTTTGAGTTTGTGTTGTCTTTATTTAGTATGTCATTCTGTTTATACAATTGATGTCACTCTGTAACCCCGCTGTGGAATATGTTTGCGCTTTACCAATAAACAATAATAATAACCCTGACCCAGTTTTGCAGTCTGTGCCTTTAAAAAATACCCTCCTGGCATATTTCTAAATAATTTTACTGGGTCCTTTTATTATAGTGCACCATATAAATGTGCAAAGCTGGCGAAAAAAAATGGTAGACAAAATAGCATCACAACTACCGAAGAAATTGTGTTTTTTGCACTATTTTTGCAGCCCATAAATAAAACTATAAGACAAAGTTGTGGTGGTTGACACCAATAATTTAAGACGCCCATTTTTTTTTACGGTACAAGAGAAATAACACTGTTCTGAAATAACAGAAATTTTGGTAAATTTTAAAAAGCCAAGTCTCCAAGCAGCACAACTGGGTCAAAATGTGGAAATATCTCACAGCTTTCAAATTGGAATATTTTGTTTTAATCGGATACTGTATTTTGCTCCAATTGTGACATATTCTTCAAGGAAAATCACTCCCAGTAAAACCAATGAGATATGCTTCGTGGATAAACATGATGGAGCATTTTTGAACCAATTTTGCCATTGAGAGACTTTGATAAATGACCCCCCGATGTATTAGATGTGATTGAATTTATTGGAACTCTTACTCAACTTTAGGCCAAAATAACTGGCTTTAGTCTTTCTTTCGTTCACTCCTTCTCACCGCTTAATGGATTAGACAACAGTGAATATTCACAACTTTCACATCTTGATTTTGTTCACGTCATCAGTCACTATTTTACACCATATTGTCTTAAATGTTGAAGTTCTATGTATTATTAAGCAAATGTAACAATCACGGCTACTGACAAAGGTGGGTCTACTTATTAAAGCCACTCAGCTTGAAAATGAGGGCAAAAATCAGCATGAAATGTATCAAAGAAAAGGAATATCCCACAGAAATGTTTTTTTTTTTAATTACGAAGAGTCTGCTTGTTTTGTCTTAAATTTGCAGTAGACAAAAAAAAAGTAAATAGAACCATGGCTTTCTATCAACAGAAGGAACATAAAACAACCCCACAACGGAAACGGACTGGAGAAACTTTAATATAACACCTGAAATGGGTTGGATTATTTTCATTTGTAAATACAGTAATAATGCTTGTTCCTGTCAAAAGAAAATCACCTCTCTGGGTGGAAAACAGAAAAATGAAAACTTTCAGGTCCACAGAAATCCTTTATTTTGGTCAAGTCATTTAGGACCCAACACCTTGTTGTTTATGTATTTAATAGAATGCCAAAATCTGTCTTTAAGCTTTTTTTCAGCTTGGTTTACAACTTGCCAATGAGTAACCAGCCTCTCTATTCAGCTAAATCACAACTCTTTGTGTATCTTTCTGTTGATGATTTATAGAAATAAATTAATAACACCAAACTCCACGTGCTTGAGTTTATTGTGTTTTATCTGCTGCGGGATTTACTGTAACATACGGTTTTTTTTTTTTTTCTTCTTAAAGATTGTATACATTCAGTATTTCTACAAATATTTGCAGAGCAGCAACAGGAATAAAAAGCTTGGATTAAAAAAAAACGGATATTTAGGTATAATATAAGATTTAAATACCTTATAAAATGAAAACAATACAAATTCCTATTTGTCCTTTTAAAGTCTGTCTTTTTCTTTATTTTGTAGGCACTTAAAGACAGAAATTGCAGTGCTGTAAACCAACCCTTTCTTTGAAACGTTCTAAAGCGAAACAGATAATCTTATCCACCCCTTACCCCTAAATGGTTTTAAAAGGCACTCAATTTATTGTATCCATTCTTCCGAGTTTAAAACATGTTGGTAACATACAAAAATGTAGCAAGAAGTGTAACTTCTGAAATGGAAACTAACGTGTTAACAAAACGTTGAAGATACAAAGAACATAAGAATTCCTATAATTATGTTTAAAAATGTGTTTTCTAATACAGTCTAAACAACGAAATATTAGTCCACTAAATGTAACAGATAAAACATTCCCTTTTAAACTCTGCAAATAACAAATGTTATATATGAATTGCTGGCAAGCCATATGCAATAGCACCTTACCCCTGGGGGAGTGCATTATTGTAATCATACCTTTAGATATAGTATTAATTAAAGTCACTTCCAGTGGTTAATAATAAATAACTTGGCGGCATTTGGTTGATATTTTGCTCAAGAGAAGAAATAATAAACTCTTTAGATAATTAGTAACTAGCCTGTCAGACTACGAGATCTGGCGGGCTGTTTTAATATCTGCTTGTGTTTGTACATACTGAGTCCCTTAAATGTCAATTGTTTTGAACTAATAATATCAGTCAGGAAACGTTTGCAGATAATATTCCTATTTTAATCGTTCTCATTTTTTACATTTTTTTTTATAAAGCTCCTACATATATATGAGTAATATCACATTACTTCATTCAGTTAAACAAAATAATACTTATTGCAAGTTAAGTTCAGAAATGTAGAACTACTATCTTTAGACTGATAATATTTTGACCTGGGTTAAAAAAAAAGAGGCAACTTTTCATTTTCAACATAACTAGTAATGAGTAAAAACTCGGTAACTAAAAACATGTCTTTTTTTATTTTAGCATACATTATATACATTATTTTAGCATAAAATAAGTGAAAGGCTGTTGCACGTTTCACTATTCGTTTCCCACTAACACAGACTTTGGTTTTTAGCAACTACTTTTTCAATTTTTTTTTAAAATAAAACAACAATGACAAAAATTATGTGTTATTATTTGTAATAAATATATTTAGCCTCGCAGGAGAAATCCAAGATTTGTGTAGTTAACTTTTTTTTCCTAGGAAATATCAGGTTTTTTTTGTAGGACATGTCAGTTACAGGTCAAAATGAAAACATAATTGTGTCTATCAATCAGATTTAATAACATTTATAAAAGAAGGGTACTACCAGGAAAACTACTAAACGACTACCTTTGTAATGGGATATTTCTTACCTTAACATTCTGTCCACTTCGGCTCTTTGCTCTGCTGCCTCTTCAGTATTAAGAGACTGAAGTTCCTTAAGGATTGGAGGGGTGTCAAAGTCATCCCCATCTTCTGAGCACTCATCCCCGGACAGTTTGCCCTTGTTGTGCCCATTAGTTAGATTGAGGAAAACAGGCTTAGTGTCAGCATCATGCACAGGAGACATCTGCAAGTTCTCCAACTTCACCCCAAAACTGGGGGTGGGGATCATATCTTCCAAGGCTTGCATTAAAACATCTTTGGTAACTCCAGAGCTCAGGAGAGCATTCAGAAGTTCTTGTTGCAGAGATGTAAGTTTAGACACCATTTTAGAAGAGAAAAGAAGGGTGAGGGGAAAGAAGGGGGGGAAAAAAGAGAGAAATCTTGGATGTCCTTGTCTCTGAGCACCTGTTCTTCTTGTGCCTTCAGAGAATCTCCCTGCAGAGTGTCTGATACTTCTAACTGGCAATGATATCCTCCATTAGGCAATATAACATATGCAAATCAGTGGGAAGGGTAAAGAGACCTTCCTACAGGATGCGATGAAAGTGGGAGGCAGCTCCTGTGAGAGACTCAGCTCACCGTGTTTATGCCTGGTGACTTAAAACGCCTTTATTGGTTCTGTTTATCAGCCAAACTTTAGCTGAACTTTGGACTTGTTAAGCAAGAAGCCACCAAGTGCATAAAAAAAAAAAAAAAAAATCTCACCGCCCCCCCCCCAAAAAAACTAACTAACTTCAAATACTGCCTGCTGGCTTTAGAGTAAGTAGGAGACATAACCTGGGACGGCATTTATTACAACTTGTTTCGTTTTTAATAGAAGTCAGTTTTTCAATCACAAAAAAAAAATATATGCTGAAGATAAGATGAAAATGCTAAAGGGATATTACAAAAAAAGTTACAAAGCAAATGCAGAGATTGGAATCAGTATATATTTAAACTAATTTCTTATTCCTTTTTTTTTTTTTTTTTTTAATCCCAGGCACCCATTACGGATATAAAATAATGCACCTAGTTAAAGAGAAAAATGCAACTATCATCCACATTTGAAAGAAAACGAGGATCCCGGTTGCAATCAAAGCATTTTTTATGCATTCCTGTATCCGCGTATGGTATGTATGGGAAAAAATAAATAATGTTAAACCGGTGGTTTTAGGAAAAAGTAACCATTTCTTGAAGATTTATTTTATATGTGCTTGAAAAATAAATAAATAAAAGTGTTTTTTTTTTTCTTTCTGGAGATAAAATAAAGGACGTACTTTGTGAGCGATCATAAATGTTTTTTTTTTGTGTGAAAAGATTTGTAATGTTCCAGTGTTTATTACGCATGTGCTTAAAACTAAGACAATGTTATTAAAGTGTTATAAAAGTTGACATTTATTGTGGTGACTACTTAGAATTCGGGATCTAATGTACATATACAATCTAATATCTAAATAATAATATTTGATATAGTGTCCTGTATATATATATATGTATATATATTATATTATAAGTGATCATATTACTTGTGATTTGTTCGTTGTATTTGTATTTTCTAAAGGTACATTTAATTCTAAAAATTGCTGGGGTCGGAAAAAAATGTGTCTTTTTGTATGGACCCATTTTATCTAAATAACTCGGTCAAATATTGAGGGAAAATTAGGAACTTCAAGGAAATATTTCGTTATTTTCCTTTAAAAAAAATAAATGAAAGAGTGTAAGATTCTCAGGTAAATGTCAACTGCGAGATTGGAAGAATAATAGTTTTTTTTTGTATAGCAAATATTATATTGTAATGCAAAAAAAAGGGTGTATTATGGTATGAATTATAAGCATAAACGCAGAGAAAAAAAAATATGGGTGGAAGCTTAATGACAATGAAAGATAAACGGAACCTCCCAGCTGCAGAGATAATTTGGATGGGATTCATACATACAGTAGGTGACAAATGGTACCTACCATGTTATTGTTTTCTCAATCATTCCTGCCAGTAACTTTTACTTTAGTTTGATAAAATTATCTGTAATGAATGTTATCTAGGCTGCAAGCAAGTTCAAAAGGATTGTTAAAACAATGCCCCCCTAGGAAACCCATTTTATCCCATTCAACAGCTAAGCAATGAGGTGCATTCTGCATTTAAAATCTACGAGTATTAGAACATTTGATTCTTCGTGTTCTAGGTTGTAATCTCTTCAAAGCTGGCACTTGCCAGCAGATCAGAATAATCAGAAGATTGTACAATAACTTCATTGCCAAATGAGGGGTTATCACACAAGTGGTTGACTGTGGCATTATGTTATCTAAATTAACATTTTCCACGTGCAATCTTACTTTTTCTCTGGATAGATTTTTGTCAGTCTCTATTTAAAAGATGTTTACACTCTACATGGATTTACAATATAGAAACTAGAATCTTGACAAAATGCATTGAAAAAAAAAAGTGCTCACAGCAATATCTACAAGAATTCATGCCAAATGTAACAAACTTGTTCAACACTTGCAAGAGGCGCATGCCACTCATTATTTGTGGTTGTCCAGTTCTGGCTAGAGATTTGCAAAGGCACTCGGCGCTCATTTGCATGTTCTTACCCAGAATCCCTGGCGGAAGTAGAAGCACTGTATGCTAAGAGAAAATGGAGTTGCAGACCTGTCTGAGACATGTGAATATGCCCAAATGGGATGTGTTTATTTGCTGCAAAATGTTCAGCAAAGTTTTTGAATCAGGTGAAATTTGCCCTTCATTCATGAACATGTTTTTGCATAAATCTGCAAGCTGCACCCCCAAAATCTATTAAAACTTAATGTGCAGGGGCGTCAGTCCCTTTATATGCTGCTATTTATTGTAATTTTTGCAAAATTCTGTCAAAATTGGTGAAAATTGCAAAATTGATGGATTATTCTTAAGAAAAGGTAGACATTCACAACAAATGTAAACAATCCTAGCTGAAGCTGTAATATTGATTTTCCCCCATTACATTTAAGTACTTAGAACCTCTCTAATTCCATTAGGCACTTCAACCATCTCAGGATAATTACACTTGCAATTAAAGGTAGCTGTAAAGGGGGTTATTTATCAAAGTGTCCTGTGTACACAACTTGGGTAACAAAACAGCACCAGATTTATCAAGGAAAAACATTTCTATGGAATCCAATATGGTTTATTGCTTTGATAATATGCTGCCATTTTTTTAACCAGTTTTGTTCCATTTGTGCACCAGGGATGTTCTGAATGGGGACTTTTTTTTTATTTTATAAATTAACATATCAGCATTTTTCTTGACAGACGCCTTCAAATGCCTTGCTAACTCGTTAGCTCGTTAACAGAAGGGCCGGCAATGCATACTGATAGTCCTCTGGTAGCAAAAGTAATCAAATAAAAGTTTTCCTGTCATATTCCAGCTGACGTTAAGGGCAATGTAATTACCTCACAACAAGCACCTTCGATAAAATAATACATGTATTTCATGTAGCCCTTTTGTCCCAATGGGATTGAAAGCGCTTCACAATTACCGTACAGTGCGTTGTAAGCCGCACTGTACATAGGATTTTTACAGACACAGATAAGGAAAACAAGTTTAAAAAGAAATGTTAATAAAGTGGACATTTCTATCCAGAACCACACTTCTGTCTAAGAAATGTTCACTTTTATAACGTGATCACTTACATCATGTTTAATAAATATACAGGAAACGATATCAAATATTATTATTTAGATATCTGAGTGTATATTTATATTTAATTCCGATTTTCTCCTAAATAAGTCACCAAAATGAATTACAACTTTTATAATGCTTTAATAACATGTTCTGAGTTTTAAGCATATGCGTAATAAACATGGAGAATATTATACATCTTTTGCCTCCTTGAAATGAGAAAATTGTATTTATTTAAGTCTCGCTGCTGCAAGACTGGGGAAGAAGCAGCACCACATGTTTGAAACAGGAAAATGATTAGTAAATAACTGCTCACGGGGTCTCTGTATAAAATTCTCCCTGTTACAAATGTGAGGTGAAACTTGAGCAAACAAACTGCACCTTATTCATCAATGCAAAAACTCACACTGGGCTTCATTTATCAAAGTTGCAAAACTGGAGCAAAATAGGTGAAAAATAATGCAACAAATTTATCAAAGGACCAAAATCCCATTGCTTTTCATAAATCTTGAGTTATGTTTTTTTTGCCCCACTTTTGATACATCACCCACTGAATCCTAAAGGACGCCTCTCTTAGATAAATGTGATTTTTTTTGCTCTAGTTTTGCTTATGTTTTGAAGCCTATATGGGTTAGGTATGAAAGGCGGTAATTTATCAACATCGGCTAGCTGCAGAACCAGAACAAAACGGGTGCAAAAACCACTGATTTATCAATCAAGAAAATCCTATTTGTTTCAATTGAAATGCTTTTCCATAATATATTTGCAGCCACAAAAGTCTATGATAAATAACCTCCAAAGTCTCTCGGCTGCAAAAGTGGGGCAAAAATAATGCAAAAACATTGCACCAGATTCAATAGTACTTTTTTCTTTGATAAATATGGTGCCCCATATTTTTGTTTCAGTTTTGCACATGAGATATCATGGGGCATACTGTATGTACTGATTTTATTTTTTTATTCTCTGGTGTGTCAACATTTTAGTACTAAAAAAGTTATGCAAACCTTCATAAAATGTGCGTATAAGTATTCTGTACTATGTGACATTAATTGATATTATCTTCATAAGCAAAGGTGTCCCTTATTGTTCTACTTATTTGTATACTAATGTTTTGTTCAGAAAATCAATAAAGATATCTTTCGCTGGAAAAATGTGGGTTGTATAAGTGAAGGCTTCATACATGTGACACCCGCTTTGTTGTTTTAAATGGTTTCTGACGCATCTCATCATGTTGAATACCAGATTGATATAATTTTAAATAATTCTGTGTTTTATTTATTTATAAATAGTGTTATTAAGTATACATTACTAGTGTAATAATATTTATACTAGCCATGCTGTGAAATTAACACATTTTGGTAACCTATATAATGAAATATCCCTGCTGCGTCAAAATAATTTTGGGGGTTGATATATACTGTACCAACTTCATTAACGTTAACACAGTCTTTTTAGGGTTTATGACAAGTTGAACGTAGCTGTTAATGAATGCACGTTCTAATTTTTTTTGGGGGGGGGCGTACAGAAACATTCTTTTTTATACATACCATTTGTACATCTGTACGCCTAACAGAGTGCATTCCTGTGTGACAAAAAAAAAAAATCTAAAAGGGGCAGATTGTTAAATTTCAGGTTATTCATTTTTGTTCAACAATATTGCACCAAAAAAGCTGCTAATCAAAATCACATTAGTGACACTCCCCATCCAACACTCCCAGTTCAATCCCTCCCTGAGGTCCCAAGCATCACCTGCTTCCTCTCCAGTTAGGCCTTCAGCATTCGGCCCCCTTAAGGCAACTTCCGCACCACCGTGCGTCCCTCCCCCAGACAGCAAAACGCTTCCCGCACTGTCTGCTTCCTACGAAGGCCGTGTCCATAGATGGACAGGCCGTGCTGAGGCGTGCAGACGCTCCTCGCTGAGCCCCTGCATCCTCAATGAGGATGCCTTGAGAGGGGGCTCACGCGAGCGTCCGCAGGCGTGCGGAGGAGTTGGAGGTTTCAGCCGAGCGCCAAGCTGTTTTTCAGCGCGCTATCGGCTGAAACCCTCCAATGAGAGTGGGGCTGCGTCAACGTCACGGTGCCGTGACGTCGGTGCCGTGACGTCGACGTCAGTGCGTCGCGGGCGATTGGCCCAGCGACGTCACTGCCCCGCCTCCCTACAGTCTCCCCCCACCTCCGATCGCGGACGCTGGCTCGCCTGTATGGGCATGAAATCGCCCAGCTTCTGCAGGCGAGCCTCAGCGTCCGCTCGCCTCAGCACGGCTCCCCCCCTCTATGGCCCGGGCCTAAGGTCTGCCCTTGCAGCCTGTGGTGCTTCTGAGACTGCGGTCCCATTCATCACTGTGACACGCGCGCCCGACAGGGGGGGGGGAGCGGCGCGTGCACAGCACTAACCGCGATCTGCGGTCTCCAGGGAGAGAGGGAGATTGCGACGGGAGGGGGCGTGGTGTGTATTTTGCGGGGGCATGGCCATGACCTCACGCGGCTGGTTCGCCCTCATTGGCTGAACCACCGGCTGGGGCGTGGCCACGCTTCCGTCGCAAGTTTCACATACAATTTTTTTGTATGTGGGAAAACTTGCAGTACAGCGCGGCTGCTAAATGCGCGCCGACGCTTGTACTTGTCCCGGATAGATTGGGAGGCGGTGCTTGTGCGCACATTGCGCTGTAGAACGCACTGGGACCGCAGCCTAAGGCCTTGATCAAACAGGCTGCTACACGGTCGCGCAAAGGTTTGCGAGCCTCTGTCTGCTGGGCGATGTGTGAACATCCCCATCAGACAGAATTACGAGATTGGGGGCGTAACTTAAAAAAAAAAAAAGTGTGTGTGTTTGTGATTGGCTGGTGAAGTGCACGTGACGCGGCTGCTGTTTGAAATTTCAACTTCAGTTGAAAGCTCGAGTTGCAGCCGCGACAACGCTGCACTTCGCCGCCAGCGGTCGTTTTCTGTTTGAAAGCTACCACAGAACACAGCGAAAGAGTGGCGAAAGTGCGCGCGCACATAAGTGCGCATGTCGATTCGCGGTCTGTTTGAGCGAGAAAGTAAGCCCTCAGCCAGTCTCAGCATCCCGCCACCTAAGCTCCAGTGAGTCACCCGTTCATCTCAGCATTTCAGCGGCCTTCAGCTGGCCACTCTCAGCCTGGCCTCCCACTTACTTTGGCCCCCAGCATTCTGGCTCCCTTCTAAGGCTGGGACCCCCAGCAGGAGAGAAGAAGGATCATGGAATGAAAGAGTTGGGTCATCGAGTGACAGAAAGAGGGGGAACATAACAGTACCCTCTACTCCACTGCTCCATAAGTCAGCCGCTGACCCATGGTTCAGGTTCAGGTTCAAGACTTCAACAGGTTTGGATACATAGCCATCTATTGGGGCTATGTATCAACATTTCCTGGCTGAAAAATGGGGCAAAACTGGAGAAAAAAATACTGTACCACTTTTATCCATGTATACTGTATCCTACTGGGACCTTATTCTTTGATAAATCTGGTGCAAATCTGTCTCTGTGTGTGTGTGTCTCTGTGTGTGTGAGCTCCACCTGTGCTGCGTCTGCGCGCCAAGCCAGTGCCTACTGCGCAGGCGCGCCGAGCCATCGTCGGCGCCCACATGGCGCCTACTGCGCAAGCACGCCAAGCCATCAGCAACGGCTCCTGTGCATGTACGCCAAGAGCGGGAGGCCTCTTCTGCCAGCAGTGACGTCCCATCCGGGATTGCACTTCCGTCACCAACAAGGCAATTTACTCCAAGGGAAATTTTCATATGGTAGGTGCCAGCATAGAAGTTTCAAAAACAACTTTCAATTCGATTTTGTTTGTTTTGGTAAATTTGGTGCTACAGTATGTGTTGCACCATTTTTTTCACCAGTTCCGCAGCCATGAGAATTTTGGTGCTGTATCTCGTGCAGGGGACTACTGTATGTATCAAGACAGAAGTGGTGCAATTCTGGGGGGAAAAAAATTGCACCAGATGTAAGAGACAAGGTTCTATTGATTTCTATAGAATTTGTTCTAAGATACAACTGATAATTATTTTTAATACCACATTAGCCTTGATACTTAACTCCAATAATCTTATATGCTCAGTTTTTTTCATAGGGCCTATGTAACTAAGCATTAGAAATATATATATTTTTTTTAAACTTAAATTTTTTATTGGTTATTTCAAACAGAGATATACAGTAGTAAAACATCAGAAGATGGGTGTTGGGGGGAGGAGAAGTGGGGAGTACATAAAAAATGGGGGTGGAGGAGTGCGTATGGGGGTGGGGGGGGGGGGAACAGCACAGCAGTGGAACATCAATTTATGGTACTTTACACAGTTTTAACTTAGTTTGCGGTTGCAATCTGAAAAGACCCCTACCCCTGCTTTGAGGACCACTTCTAAGGGACCTGGTTCTTCACATATACTCAATTTAGTTCAAATTAATGCCATGGGTTCCCTTGGCAAGTCCCTACCTGTTACATGGGACTGAACCCAAGAGGTTACAGACAAAGGGAGCCTAAGTCCACATATGGATAGCTGCATATGAAATCCAGGATAGCCAGAGTTTTTGGAAGTTATGGCATATGTCGTTCAGGAAACTGGTTAGTTTTTCAATCATACCTTATTCCTAATGACCTGAATTGGCGGTAGCTTGTCTTGCTTCCACAGGCTCGCTATGGAGCACCTCGCTGCTGTAACAATATGGGTTATACATTTATTTTCGGCCCTTGTGTGGTCCTGGAGTGGCCTGTTCAACAGAAATAACCACGGGTCTGGGGGCATGTCTGAACTCAGGATCTGCTGGAGCCAGGTTCTCACCTGTCTCCAAAGCTCCTGTACCCGGGGGGACAGGACCACCACATATGTAGGAGAGAAGCCACATCACTGCAACCCTTGGGGCACAGGGGAGTAGCCTGGTATGTACTTGGCAATATTTTTGGGTGTGTTGTACCAACGAGTCATAATCAGAGGCCTGAGATGCAGGGGTAGTCAGGTATGGTTCCGGGGTCAAGGTAGGCGGGAGGCAAAGGGTAGTCAGGTCCGGTTCCGAGGTCGAGGCAGGCGGCAGGCAAAGGGTAGTCTGGTCCGGTTCCGAGGTTGAGGGCTAACAAGGGTGATGGGATTGTGATTTTGCATTATGAAAATTCTATAAATTATGCTTTGCGACAATGTGATTGAGACTGTTAATGCCCACTCTCACATGAGCCTACTTGGGATTATCAGCGATACAAACAAGATTTGATAACCAATGGATTGCTAAACAGACTGCTAACTGTAGTTATCGCTGCCTACAATCCATAAGACACTTATCAATCCACCGGACATGATCCATTATTGCGGCAACTAACTCGCTTATGCAGCCACTAGCTTAGTATCTCGATGTTTGCTACAGAAATCAGTACAAAGAATTCCATCTTATTTGAGGGATACCCTTTTCTTTTTGGAACAATTGCATGTGAGTACTTTTAATCATGATACTGACCTTTTGGTGACGATGGACATTACATCATTTATATGCCAGTGTACCACATCAGGGTAATTTAGATGTGGTTAGAGAGGCAATGCAGAAAGAACATATAGGATCGTCTCCCATTTATTTGTTTGATGCCAATATTGCAGTCCTTTTTAGAAACTATTTTCAATTTGAAAGACAGTTCCTTCTACCTTCTGGTACCACTATGGGCATTAATCTAGCACCGGCCTATGTAAACTTGTACATGGATATGTACGAATCTAATTATATGTATCATTCTATTTTTTTTCCAGTTCATTAAACTGCACCCACAATATATTGATGATATATTTATCGTCTGGCAGGGTTCAAAGGAACAGCATACAGATTGCATTAACCTTCTCAACAATTTACAGAATACAAAAGTTTTCTGTTTATCTTGGAGTAGAACAGCCAACTCTTTTCTAGATGTGGAGGTGTATGTTAAATACAAACTGGTACATATGACAATGTACTGTAAAAATACAGATCGTAACACATTATTGCATGCAAATTCTTACCATCCTCATCTTATTGATTCATTGCCCTTTTCCCAGTGGAACAGATAAGGAACAGAAACAAATTACACTAAAAAGGGAAACATTCTCAGATAGAGGATATAGCCCATAGGTTTTGCACCAATGCTTCGATCAGCTGACCCAATATGATTCTTATCCTCCCAAACTGAAAGAGGATAGGTTTTCCACAGCTAGTGCTAATTTTAAATGGTTAACACGCAAACACTGTGGTATTTTGCAGGAAGATCATATTCTGGGTAAAGTTTGTAAGCACATGCTGATGGACAGAGCATCTCACAAACGCTTATGAAAGCTAATGATACTACTACGTCTGCAGCCCACGTTCAAGTAGCTCATTGTACAGTAAGTAGCAAGCAATGTGGTGTCTAAAAGGGAGTTCAAAAGGTTTAAACAAATGGACAACACCTACTGGTCCTGATTCCAGAATTTGATCTACGCGGGAAGGAGGGTATTATCTATCCAAGATTGCACATCTCAGCACTTTACTATTGCTGTGATGCCGCCTTTACTATTTATATTTGCTATGGCCTCACTTCTTTTCAAATTATGCACTTCTTGCTACCAGCCTCATTATGTCTCTAACTCTATTCATATATCTCCATCTCTCCTTCCTTCACCACTTCTCAGTTCACATGAACTCCTTTCTTACCTGCGCCCTCTGACTCTACCCAGCTATACCTCTGCACTAAAACACACCCCTATAAATCCTTCTCACATATTCTCTTTCTATCCATGCTTCTCCTCCTTGCTTCTGGGGATATCTCTCCCAATCCTGGTCCCTGTCTTATTTCTACATTCTCTTGTCCTCCCATGCCAAATACAACTTCTACGCCTTCTGGTGTCAACCCCTCCAACCTCATACCCATCCCCTGCCACCCTCCCTCCTCTCTCCCTTTCTCCTTTGCCCTTTGGAATGCTCGCTCCCTTTCTAACAAGTTCCTCTCTGTGCATGACTTCTTTTTCTCTCACACTCTGCTCCTCTTTGCTATAACTGAGACCTGGCTTACTTAGTCTGACTGCTCTGAAAGCTGCCCTCTCATGGTGGCCTTCCTTTCTCCCACACTCCGCGACCTGATGGTAGGGGTGGAGGTGTGGGGCGCCTCCTCTCCTCTCTCTGCCATTACCGTACCCTTCCTATTCCTCCCTCTCTTGCTTTTCCCTCCTTTGAGGCTCACACTGTCCAGATCTTCTCTCCTCTCCCTTTCCATGTGGTGGTCATCTATCGCCCACCTACCTCTACTCATTCCGCTTCTGCCTTTCTCTCACTTTGAATCCTGGCCCTCTTTCTTTCTCTCCTCAGACTTTCCTGTTCTTCTCCTTGAGGACTTCAACTGCCACATTAATGACCCCTCTCTCCATTGGGCTTCCTGTTTTCTTCCTCTAACCTCTTGTTTTGGCCTTCAACAGTGGACTGCAGCCAGCACCCACAAGGATGCCCGCTACCTAGACCTGGTTTTCACTAAAAACATCTCTCTCTGATTTCTCCATTTCCCCCTTTCCTCTCACTGACCATCACCTCATCTCATTTTCTCTCACACACTTCTCCCCTTCTCCATCTCCATCTACCACTCGTTTTTGCAGAAACCTCAGCTTTATTAACGTACCAGCTTTTGATTCCACTTTACACTCCTCCCTCTCCTATCTCCGTTCTGCTCCAGAACCTGACAACCTGGTCAGGAACTACAACTCTGCCTTATCCTCCTGTCTTGATCTACATGCCCGTTCCTCCACTCGTTCCCCTGAACGCCTCTGGAGGAAATCTCACACTCTCGAAAACTTCCTTCACTACAAATGTATGCTATCCTGTTTAAACTCTGCCCTCTGTCAGGCTAAACAAACCTACTTTTCTTCACTAATCAACACGCACAAGTTTAACCCATGCCAGCTCTTCTCTGTCTTTAACTCTCTACTCAGACCACCGTCAGCTGCCTCTTCTTCATCCTCCATCTCACCTCAGGACTTTGACTATTTTAAGGAAAAGGTGGAATCCATACATCAGAACATCTCCTCTGTTTCCTTCTCCCATCCTACACCGCTTCCTAACTCTCCTCCTGCCTTGACTCTTTTTCTGCTGTCTCTGAGGAGGATGTGTCACTGTTGATCTCCTCTTCTCTCTCTACCACTTGCCCTCTTGAGCCCATACCCTCCCATCTCCTAAAACCTTTTGCTCCTTCTATAATCCCTATGCGCACACACATTTGTAACTCCTCCCTCTACTCTGGAACCTTTCCCTCCTTCAAACATGCAACAGTTATACCATTACGCTTACTTGTCTTTCTAATAATCGACCTGTCTCCCTCCTGCCTTTTGCCTCTGAACTCCTTGAATGTCTTGTATTCTCTCGTTTGCTTTATTTTCTCAACAACTATTCTCTCCTATACCCTCTGCAATCTGGCTTCTGCATCGCTCACTCGACTGAAACAGCCCTCACTAAAATAACTAATGACCTCCATGCTGCCAAAGACAGAGTTCTGCTCATATTACTCAACCTCTTTGAAGCATTTTATACCGTGGAACACCCTCTTCTCCTTCACATTCTCCATACTCTTGGTATTCATAAAAAAGTTCTATCCTGGGTCTCCTCTTACCTCTCCCATTGTACTTTCAGTGTCTCTTCTGCGAACTCCAGTGCAAACGGGTTGGTGCAACGCACAGCAAAAAAAGGGGGTGATGGCAGGTCTGGCAAAAATATTTCTTTATTGGGTGGACATAAAAAACATCTGTTTTTATGTCCACCCAATAAAGAAATATTTTTGCCAGACCTGCCATCACCCCCTTTTTTTGCTGTGCGTTGCACCAACCCATTTGCACTGGATTTCTCCCTACTGGCAACTGCACGCAGATTGAGAAGGACTACTGGTGACACTATCGTGAGTACTTACCTGGGGCCAGCCCAATGAGGTTAGGGGGGGTGTCTTTGTGCATTTACCCCTGCCTTCAGGGCAACTGGAGCTATTTAAAAGGTTTTATATCTCATGTCCCAGAAGTGTCCCCCTCATATACTTAGAACAATGGGATTCCATGCTTGAGCACCAATCACCTTTACTGTATCTCTTCTGCGAACACCTCCTCCTCCTCTATCGATCTCTCTGTGGGGTTACCCCATGGCTCTGTCGTGGGACCTCTTCTCTTTTCTCTGTACACACTTTCTGTAGGTGACCTAATCACATCTCTTGGGTTCAAATATCACTTCTATGCTGATGACACACAAATTTACTTTTCAACCCCTGACTTTACACCTGCTGTACAGACCAAAGTTTCTGAATGTCTCTCTGCGATATCATCCTGGATGGCCCTCCGCCGACTTAAACTTAACATGGCAAAAACAGAGCTCCTCATACTTCCTCTCAAACCTGGTCCTTCTACCTCCTTCCACATTACTGTTGGTAGTATATCAGTCACCCAGTAGCCCAAGCACGCTGCCTAGGGGTCACACTCGACTCTTCTCTCACATTCAAAACGTATCTAAAACCTGTTGCTTTTTCCTCCACAATATTTCAAAGATACACCCGTTCCTCTGTTGCTCGACTGCTTAAACTCTGACTCAAGCCCTCATTCTCTCCCGTCTTGATTACTGTAACCTCCTGCTGTCCAGCCTTCCTGCCTCTCACCTGTCTCCCCTACAATATATCCTAAACACTGCTAATAGAATCACTCTACTCTTTCCTAAATCTGTCTCAGCATCTCCCCTGCTGAAATCCCTCTCCTGGCTTCCCATCAAATCCCACATCTCGCACTCAATTCTCCTCCTCACTTTTAAAGCTTTTCACTCTTCTGCCCCAGCTTACATTTCAGCCCTAATTTCTCGCTATGCACCATCCCGACTCTTGCGTTCTGCTCAAGGATGTCTTCTCTCTATCCCCTTTGTATCTAAAGCCCTCTCCCGCCCAGAGTTCTGCCCGTACGATTTGCCTGCAGTCTGTATGAGCTGCACACAGAGAGCTGCATCTCCCAGCATAGCTCTTACAGGCAATCGCCCCGTTTTCATTAACATAGGATTGAAGCAGGGGGTCTCTGGACCTGACCCGCATTCATTTCAGGTACCGGGACCCCCTGCTTCCCGTGTTACAAGTTTCCATAGGGGGTGCTAGTATCCCTGGCAAGTTTAAATGTGACGCAGGAGAATTAAACTTGCTGTAGATACCGGCACCCCATAATGGGGCCTATACCTTGGGAAGCAGGGGGTCACCGGACCTGAAATTAATGGGGGTCAGGTTCAGAGACCCTCTCCATCAATGCTATGTTAATAAAATTAAAATTAAAAAAGAGCTGCATTACCTTAGCAGCTACACACTAAGGTAATGAAGGGGTTAACCGCCACTACCCGGTTTGTTGGTGGTAGAAAGGGTGGGTGAAGGTTATAGTTGCCCCAGGGAGGGTGATTAGACCTCCCGGGATGGATTAATCTCTCCCATACCATAGCAGTTACAACGGATCACAGATTGGCAAGCCACAAAACCCATACCAGCAGCCCCCCCCTCTACACCCCTTTGTAAACCCACACACTGCAAACACACACAAAACACTCTGCACCCCTCCTCCACCCACAAAACACACACTGCAGCCCTGTCTGCACCCACAAAACACACACAAACCAACAAAACAGACTCTGCACCTCTAAATCAACAAAACACACACCAGCAGCCCCCTCCCTACACCCACTGCAGCCCCCTGTAAACCCAAACACTGCAGATACACACACACCAACAAAAGACTCTGCACCTCTCCTCCACCCACAAAAAACACAGTGAAGATACACACAGTGCTGCCCCCCTCTACACCCCCAAAACACACACAGCAGACACACACCAACAAAACAGACTCTGCTGCCCCCTCTACACCCACCAACAGAAGACACACACACAGCACACTCTGCGGGCCCCTTTATACCCACAACACACACAAACTTTTCCCGTCACTCTCCTGTGCAGAGCTCTCTGTGGGCAGGGTGGGGGAGGAGTCAGTGCCTTGCTGGTGCCTCCTGTCCAATCACCTCCCCTGTCTAAGAGCAAATCTCACTCTTTATAAATGACAACTGAATGCTGATTGGCTGAAAAATTTGGCAGGGTGCTAAAAATCACGGCCATTACTGATTGGATAATGCCCAGAATTGTAACCAATCAAAGAGCAGGGATTTCATTAATGCCCGTAATTTAACAGCATTAGCCTATAAATAGGATTAAAGTAGGGGGACCCTGGAGCCGATATTAATGCGGTTCAGCTCCGCACACCCGCGGGGGTGGCAAGATCAGCATATGCAAGTTGCAGCCGCGATCTGCATCTCTGAGCTACCGGAATAGCTCGATATTTAAAAAAATGCGAGTTTCAAGCGAGTTTGGCATGCTATCGGAGCTTTCTGAATAGCTACCCAGGCAAACTCGCTCGAAACCTGCTCAAAACTGTTGATAAGTCACTTTTCGGAGCTACCTCAATAGGCCCCAGAGATATACAGGGAAGAAATGTACTCGTATCACCTGTGGTAGTTCCCATGTTATTTATGCTTTGAAATGCCCATAAGGCTTATTGTATATTGGGAAAACTACTAGAGCACTTAAGAAACATTTTTCAGAGCACAAATAAAAAATGACTAAGGGTGAGGAATAAACAATGTTGATTCAACATTGTCAACTGCATAAACATAACGTCTATGTATTTTTGGAATGGAGTATATTCCACCATTTTCCCGTGGAGCTGACAGGAACAATAGATTACTGCAACGTGAATGCTTTTGGATTTACACCTTGGATACAGTCACTCCAAGGAGACAATGATATTTTAAAGTAATATGGATGTTTTTTTACCTACACGTTAGAACACATTTTGCAGAGAAAATATTGATAGGCTATATTCATAGAAATTTAGTTTATTTTAAAATGATTTATCTGAAACTGATTTATGTATTTTTTGCAGTAATCTGTTGCCTGCCCTGATCTGTGTTCCTTTAATCTTTTGTTTAGCACTTATGTTGTTTGATTTATGTGTATTTATGTGGGGTTGAGATCGTAATAGTATTTGTTGTTCCTTATTTTTTATAGATGTCTTGATGTCCTCCTGCTTAGGACTTGACCTTTTGGATACGGTTCTAATCTTGCTGTATGATTTGTACACTTGGAATATTTATTTACCTATTTTGGATAATTGCTCTACAATAGGAGTATAAGTGCTATTATGACATAACCCAGGGGAGCGCAAATGTTTGAGCTGCGCCCCCCTGCCAGCTCCCTCTCACCTTGTTTGCAGCATCAAATGACACCGCGGGGGTCTCGTGACGTCATGTGACCCAGTTTCTATGGAGACAGCTGTATGACATCACCACGCATGACACCGCGGCGTTATATGATGCCGCGTTGCTATGGCGACGCGTCACAGCGTCTGAAACAAGGTAAGTGTTTACTTTTGCAGAGGCCTCATGCGATCCCCCGGCATTTAATTAAATGCCCCGGGAAGAGCGCGGGGCCTCTGCAAGCACCCACGCCCCCCAAAAAAAATCCAGCACCACCCACTTTGCGCACCGCAGACATAACTGATATTAGTGAACCCTTTACTTTACTACATTTTACATCCATATTCCTGTGAATTAAGGCTTATCGATTATTTGATGATTATCTTGCTTGTTGGATTTCTTGAAAATGTAGTTACTTAGTAAATTCTGTTATTTGGTATATTTTTATGGTTCGCATAAAGTATTTAGATCCTCTATGTGCACAGCCACAGTCTCAGCAAATATAATGTCTTGGTTGTATTGCAGACTATGGCATGTCGGGGGGCGTGGTCACATCGTGTATAGTTGCACCGATCCTGATGATGGTCCGTGCCTGGACTGAAATGTTGGTATTGTAAACTAATAAATGTACATTTTTTCTGAGTGCCCAGCATGTACTACTTTTTATCAAACAGGGGCCTTGATACATAGACCCCTAAGTCTTTCACTGACACTCCCGAAATCACAGGCTGATACAAAATTGGAGCAAAGTGGCTAACCCCCCGCGGTGCGCTAATGACGTACAGTGTACGTGATGGCCATTTCATGTTTTTTTAGGGGCTGTTCTCGAGAGGGAATTACACTGAAGGGACATGGGGGTTGCTGTCCCAACCCTCTCTACCCTGCGGTTTCCTTTTACTTTTGGTACAGCGTCCGGAACCCGGAAGGGATCATGTGATCGCTCCTAAGGCCTCGTCCAAGGTGGCGCTGAGCGAGCGGGCGGGCTCACGCTGGCCGCGATGAAACACATTGAGGAAATGTGTGTGGCCAGCGTGAGCAATCGCCTGCGCCCGCTCGGTGCTCAGAGCAAGCAAATGTGAATATGCCGCTCGCAAGTGCATCACGTGAGCGGTTCGTCCAATGAGGGCGAACCAGCTCTGTGACGTCGTGGCTGCACCCCTAGGCGAGCGAGCTTGCGTCTAGCCGGCCACGAATCGCCCGGCCGAGCAGGGCGCAGCATACGGGCGCCAGCGCACACGTTCCCTTCCTGGCCGAGGCCTAAGAGCAGACACGTTATCAATCAGTGCCAGAAGTTCCATTGGAAGTGGCAGGACCATTTGGCACTAAAGGGGCTAATATATTGATTGCCTTGATATATGACTTTGCATACCATGGCTTTTGCTGGAGTGGAAATGGGAGAGTGGAGAAAGAGAGAGCGATATAATACATGGAGAGATACTTGTCAACATGCCTAGATACTTAAGAAATAAGCTAATTCGCACATTGCTTGTGTAGTGGTGTTCCCCTGAGCCTCCATTTGTTTGTACTTAGCTGAGAGTACTGTAGGGACAAGCGGCAGGCCAGCTGGCCTTCAGGAAGCGGGGGGGGGAGGGGGCGGGGGTTGAGCAGGCGGCGTACGGGTATCCCAGAAGCTCCGTGGCGGACCGACAAGCACAGGGCGCCGCCATGTTGCGTGTGGCACATGTGCAGTACCATGCGCGACGGGAGACACTGAGGAAGTTCGCGCATGCACAGTGAATGGCGCGCGAAGGCTGGCCAATAGAACAGAGGCTCTGAGCTGGGACTACAATTCCCATGAGCCTCAGCAGGGACACGTGACGCCAGGGAGCAAATAGGAGGGGAGGATTGCTGGCAGGCAGGAAAGGGAAGCGTGGGGGAGAGACCACGCTAGCCAGTGCGCCCCGGGGAAGCAAGGGGAGAGGTGGTGTGTATTGCTGGGGGTCGGTGACCCACTGCATAGGCCAGAGATTCCCCTTAGGCCCCAGTGCAGGCCCTGAGTCACCACTAGCTTGTGGTACTGCAGGGAACGCCCACAGATAGGGACAGCATACCCTTTATTGAGATCAGCAGACGGGGACACAGTGTCTTCGTGTGCTGCGGTGAGAGTGGTGGTTTGGGATCCAGCTGCTGAACTCAAGTACAGACTCGTAGGAGACTACGCTGGATCGGCGGATCCTTTGTGAAGTACAGTTACCGGCTGCTGGAGCAGTCGGAAGATATTAGACTAAGTGCACCAACATCGGTACCTGCAGGCGCTGATCCCGCCTTGGGGGAGGGTTCTTTGGGGACACTGGGGGTTGAGTGACCAAGGGACTGGTCCAGTACATTGGACACGGTGTGGGGTACACGTGATGGTGGGTAGAGACATTACTCCAGGGTGGAGGTGGCAAGGCCACAGGTGCTATATTATTGTATTGCCGTATCTGCTTGCATGGTGATTAGTTATATATGTATATTCATGTTCTGCATTCACTTATAGTAAACCGTTATACTATATGGAATATTATTGTTATTCTTGTCCAGGGGAATCTTACTAATTTGGGATCCTGGGCAAGTGGAGGCGCTGCCAAGTACACATTGTGGCCCCAGGCTCCCAGTTAGCGGAGGCCAAGATCTCGCTGAGCCAACAGGTATATACAGCATTAGTAGTCTTTCTATGTCAGTAGGAAAGAGGGCTACACTTGGCAAAGTTTTTTTTTTTTAAATGTGGGATAGTTTCCTATGGTGACCAAAAGTCCCAGTTTAACCGTGACAGTCCCAGATTTTAAGCCGATATCCCGAATTATTTTTATAACCTTTAAAATGCCCTGGTTTTGGAGGATGGAGGCTGTGGCTGCTGCATTAGAGGACAGCGAAGGAGGGTCAACAGCTGCAGAGGAGAGTATGGTCAGCTGCTGCAGCAGAGAATGGGGTCGGCGGCTGCAGAGGAGAGTGGGTGTGGGACCGCCCATGCGATCCGACTGGGAACTCTTCAGAACCAACGGTGTCTGCCACCAGGGCCCAGGATGGACCACGCCTGCTCCACAGTGACATGTAGGGGGTGAGAGAGAGTAAAATGGGGGGAGGGAGAGAGAGAATGGGTGGAAGGAGAGAGAAAATGAGGGAGTGAGAGATAGAATGGGGGAGAAGTAGAGAATAGGGGAGAGGGGAGAGGTTAGGGGCTTGCTGGCAGTTTATTACCTGGGGGGCAAATATACACTACTTGTCAAAAACCAGGCAGCCATTGGCCCCCACACATAACTAGATATAGGCACCATAAACACAAGAGCACGCAAACATCTAATACATCTGATGCAAACAACCATTCAACTAATAATATACAGTACACACGCCACACACTTTCCCCATACACACACCTAATGCATTCCACAAAACACATATTGACCTGCCGAAACACGCACAGACACAGGCCTGCACAGCGACTAACCAGCTCAAATTCTCACACACATGACGAGCCCAGACTCCACACACACGCATACACACAAACACACACACACACACGTGTTCGCCAACACACATTAACTGACCTTCATACACTAGCCTGCAGAAACCAACACGAGAGTTCCGGCCCAGAGGAGCAACCAAATGAGATCTGGCTGCTCACAGGCTCCCTATATGCCCAGATCTATAACTGCAGTTTCCTCTCTTCCTTAGGCCGCGTCCATACTGTACTCCACGCGACTGTGACACGAAAAAAAGGCCATAGAGCGTGCGTCTGTGCACGCGATTCTCGAGAAGACAACAATTTTGCATTTGTCGCACAATGGCCGGGTCACATGCGTGCTTCAGCCAATGAGGTAGAACCGCTCATGTGACGTCACGACGATGCCTCCCCGTCGCTGTGGTTCACAGGCCACAGTTCGCTTGGCCGACAGGCGCGCGCAATGCCATGTGCTCCTTTGCACGGGTGCCTGCACTATGAACTGAGCTGACGGTCCTAATCTTTGAAAATCAGAGTGGCCCCAGGGCGGTGCAACCATTAGGTGACCTAAACGGTTGCCTAGGGTGACTCATTTTGAGGGGCAGCAGGAGGCCGGGAGCTGTGATCCTACTGCTTACCTCTGTGATGCACTCCACTGCAGCAGGAACCTTCGCTGTGATCCTACTGCAAGCAACAATGCTATTCAGGGTAAAAGAGGGGTTGTATAAAAAAGGAGGAGGGGGTATAAAAATGAAGGAGGGGAGGAGGGGGTGTAAAAATGAAGGAGGGGGGAGGAGGGGGTGTAAAAATGAAGGAGGGGGGAGGAGGGGGTGTATAAATGGAGGAGTGGGAGGTGGATTAAAAATGTAGGAGGGGGGTTTCAAAATAGAGGAGGGATGTAAAAATGGAGGAAGGGGAGGGGGGATGTAAAAATGGAGGAAGGGGAGGGGGGGATGTAAAAATGGAGGAAGGGGAGGGGGGGATGTAAAAATGGAGGAAGGGGAGGGGGGATGTAAAAATGGAGGAAGGGGAGGGGGGGGGAATGTAAAAATGGAGGAAGGGGAGGGGGGGATGTAAAAATGGAGGAAGGGGAGGGGGGGATGTAAAAATGGAGGAAGGGGAGGGGGGGGATGTAAAAATGGAGGAAGGGGAGGGGGGGATGTAAAAATGGAGGAAGGGGAGGGGGGGGGTGTAAAAATGGAGGAAGGGGAGGGGGGGGATGTAAAAATGGAGGAAGGGGAGGGGGGGATGTAAAAATGGAGGAAGGGGAGGGGGGGATGTAAAAATGGAGGAAGGGGAGGGGGGGGTTGTAAAAATGGAGGAAGGGGAGAGGGGATTTAAAAAGGGGGCGAGTGTGTGTGGCAGGACGGCCTGTAGGCGAAATCAGTCAATAGTCCACACGTGTAGTTTCAGGTTAAAGCAAATGTTAAGTGGTTTTATTTCTCCACAGTAGAACGTAACATTTGGGCTCACTGTCTCTTAAAGGCAACACAAAATATAGCAGCAAAATAACAATCTACTCCACATTGGGAAAACTTACTCACAATAAAAGCCCTATCTATCAGGCTGACTGGCTATGTCCAGTTACCAAACCTTTAACAGTCAGGAAAGCAATAGTAACAGTTCTTACTGTGTTTGTGAATCCATCTGCATAGCAACTTGTCTAGGATAGCTCTGTAGTATGAGGCAGCCACTTGCTTACAAGCAATGGCTTCCTTATATCTCATTGTGCTGGTAGTCAGGTGTGTCTGCTTCCTCCTGATGACCCAACCATTCCTCCTGGGTTAACCCTCTGAGTGCTGGATGAAGGACTCAGACATACTGCACCGACACACTTTATTCGAGCAAATACCCAGTATGTACCTGGCAGATACCTGGAATGCGCCGCTCCTCACCTCTGACAAGCCCCGTTGCGTTTGCCTTCCCAGCCTGGGTTCATGCCTGGCTGACGGGCGGCTGATCTGTTAGATGATAATGATTAGGATTTAATAGGCTGCAATGCTTCGCGTGTCTACCAGATGGCATAAATTCATGAATTGTAATGCAGTATATATATATATATATACTGTGCAGTATTGCAGCCAGCGGGAATAAAATGCTTCAATCCCTGCCTGGAAAATACCTCAATGCACTCGGGCAGAAAACAGTCACAAACCTCAATACACCCGGGTATACCCGAATTCGTGGGACTAGCCGAGCTCGAATAAAGTGTGTCGCCAGTGTATGTTTTCCAGGCATAACTATTTGTAGCTGACTTCGCCCTGTCACAGGGTGTAAAAACGGGAGAATGAGAGGGGGGTGGGAATATGTGGGGGAGATGCTGGAGAGGAGGTAGGTTTGCTGCAACTACTAGGCATCCTAGGCAGGGGCAAATTTCCTATAGGGCTGAGAAGGCTATAGCGGCAATTTTTGGGGGGCAACATTTTTTGGGTGAGCCAATTTGTGTGTGTGTATATGTGTCTCACCTTTTCCATAGAAGGCCCCATCCTGTAGCATCATGTTATCATGGCAATGCAACGCCACAACATCAAATAACGCTGCGTTGTCATGATGAGCAGGGGTCTCCGGACCAGAACCGTGTTGATTTCAGGTCTGGGGACCCCATGCTTCCAGAGATACAGGCCCCGTTATGGGGTGCTGGTATCTCCTATGCATTTGATTGTGGGAATAAATTTCATAAGAGATACCGGGACCCCATAACGGAGCCTGTATTTCGGGAAGTAGGGGGTCCCCGGACCACAAATCAATGTGGTTCTGCTCCGGAAGCCCCTGCTATAATACACTAGTATTAAAGCCCAAATAAAAAATTAAACAAATTTGTTTCCATAGCGGCTATCTGCTATGGTAATGAAGCTGCTTTAATGTAATTTTTATTAATAGTTTGTGGGAGCAGGAGGTCTCCTGAGCTGAAGCCTTTTGATAGAGTGTTTATTTGGTGTGGGTTATTAAAGTACTATGATGAGTTAATAGTAAGCAGTGGCTGATAGGCTTCCATGACATATGGAATTATGTGACAGTGGGTATAAGTGGAGAGGGAATTTCTAGAGAGGGAGAAGAGGACTCCGGGGAGTAGAGGTAAGGAATATGTTCTCACAGTTATAGTACATGTAACACCCCTATCCCGCACCTAAGGCTAGGTCCCCAATGCAGCCGGCGGCACCCGTGGCCATGCGCGCGCCTCTCACCAGCCCCTTACCTCCTCCCTAGAGGAGTCAATGCGCACTGCGACGCGTCAGCCCGCAGCGGATACAGCAGAATTGTGATCCCGAGCGGTAACGTGTCACCTGGTGTGCCAGGGAGCCAATCAGCGGGACCCTAGCTTCTGCCTCCGCCTCCTTTCCACTCTGCTGCTCCTCCGTCTTGTATCTGGCAGCTGGCGGGAGTCACGAGTTGTGTGTGTGTATATATATGTGTGAACAACTGGGCATTGCACCTTTAACAAATGCAGGCTGTGTTTGTATATACTGTGCTATGATATTTCTTGTTTTGCTGCTCAGAAGTAAGACTTTTGGGACACTTTAAAAGCTGTTAGACACGTCATATTTTTCACAATCTATGCTAAAAAATGGAAAATGTTATGACAGATTGCACTTATAACATGTAGAAATAATGCATTTAAGTAGCGTTTCTCACACATTACCCGCCCCTGCCATGGCCCCGCCCACCCCATCATGGCCCCGCCCACATGGCACATTTTGGTCATGCCCCCACACCACAAAAAAATGCTCCCTACAGATCGCGGTGAAGCGCCGTCAATACGCAAGGCGCGCGCGGCGGCGCATGCAGTGGAGCCTTAGCCTAAGGGAGATTTGCTGTATATAGGGTATTGTGGTGCTCACCTGTTTGTTCTCAGGAGGCTGATTCTCTGCGATGGTAGGGATTCTGGAGTGCCAGCATTAGTACAACCCAGGTTTATTGAGTTAACAGAAGACACATATCCATAGTCTCTCACTTGCAAGAGAGATCATTTGGACCCTACTTAAAACAGTGATAGATGCACCTCGCATCTTGCTTTTGCACTAGTGTCAGAGCCTAACTCACAGGACCCCTAGTATGGACTGTCTTCAACCCCATCCCATGGTTAGCACAGAACTTGAACATAACTGGAACATAACTGGAACAGCAGACAGATCACACTTCCATATCTGGCAAGAGAGATACATCCTGCATAAAGGATAACTCGCAGCTTGTCTTTTCCTCCTCTCTGCATGGCTCCCAGCCCAGAGGTATCATCCCTTCCCTGGGCAGGATAGGACTAGGCATCCCAGGGGCTTGAGGCCCCCCAGGCTAGTCTGGACATCCTCACCCCATGAGAGGCCAGGCAGGAACACACCAGCCCAAGGCTAGAACTGGAACTCTCCAGAAAGGGAGGGCCCATACCTTTTATACCTGGGGAGGGGTTAATCCCTCTGCGCCAGTATCTGGACAGGTCTAGATAACTCACAGGCATCCCACCGCTATACATGTGACCCAGTTAGTATCCTCCTAGGCAGACAGGGCCTGCAACAGATACAAAGTAACTTACGAGGAATGAGGCTCACATGCTAGGCCGTGTGAGAGGGAATTAACCCTAACACTGCCTGCTGCCACCAGGATGTATAGTAATAATGCAGAAATATATATAGCTAGGGGCTTCATGGCTATATATATATATATAGGGTGACCAGATTTACAAAAGTAAAAACTGGTACACATTAAACCATTCCCAATCCCCGTTCCCCCTCCCATCCCTCCATTCTCATTCCACCCTTCCCATACTGTCTCTCTCCCCATTCTCCGTGTCTCTCTCCCCCATTCTCTGTGTCTCGCTTCCCCATTTTCTGTGTCTCGCTTCCCCATTCTCTGTGTCTCTCCCCCATTCTCTGTCTCTCTCTCTGCCCCATTCTCTGTGTCTCACTCCCCCCCCATTCTCTGTGTCTCTCTCTCCCCCATTCTCTGTGTCTCACTCTCCCCCATTCTCTGTGTCTCTCTCCCCCGTTGTCTGTGCGTCTCTCTCCCACATTCTCTGTGTGTGAAGGTTGAGGGCTGAGTCCCCCTTATGTGTATACACGTGTTTGTCCCCTTTTATACAAAACAAACCCTAGAAGACTGTGTCAGGTAGAGCCTGGGCAAGCAGCAGCACTACATAAAGGGAGCAGTTTGCTACATATGTGTTACGCCGTGCTCACCACAGACTAGACGAGACCCCGGTTCTGAGATGGGAATGGGTAAACACCAGCCACAGACACAGTGGTCACGTCCGGAATGTAGAGTGGTCTTGGCAGCCAGGTCGGGATAGGAGAGATCAGAGTTGTCGTATACTTGCCGAGGTCTGTGCAGGAGAGGTCCGGATCATAGAAGGAGGTAAGCCAAGGTCAGGGTAGGAGAGTGACGGATGGTCGAGGGAAGCCGAAATCAGTAGTCCAAAGAAGCGGTAGTAAAAAGGCAAGCCGGATCGGTACACGGGAAATCACAAGGCAGGGCAAGGCAAGGCAAGGCACTAGCAGACAGGAGAGGTAAGCACAGGGAACAAGAACTATGCTCAGCCAAAGTGCCAGTGGCACAGCTGAGCATATATGTGCAGAAGGAACCAATCCCCCAGGGGGGTGGCGCGGAGGTGTGGCCTCCGCAGGGGGAGCGATAGGCTAGGAGATGCTATGGCCGGTGAGGCTGTTTAAAAGCTGATTTTTTGCTTGACACGCCGCTTGGGAGCGTTGCGCGTTCGCCGCGACCAGGGACCCATCCAACGCGCATGCGCGCCGTGCGGGTAGAGGATGCCGCTTTAGCGGGGGAAGCCCTGCGCATGTGTGAGGAGGCGCGCGTGAGTGCGCGGGATTCCAGGGAAGCGGCAACGGTGCCGGAGCAGAGGGTGAGAGGCTGTGCGTGCGTCGGCGTCTTGCGGGAGCGCGCGGAGGGCAGCGAGACTCCCGAGTCCTCACAATATGGTGGATTAGTGCAGGCAGACACTGAAAGGTCTGTGAGTTTGAGAGAAAACATGGGGATTTAAAATGGCCGCCCAGTCAAAGTAAAGTGCAGGCTCTGCGAGTGACGTCTGTCCCAATGTGTATGACCAGTTGTGTTTACAGCATACACAGACAATGTGTGAAGTGTGGATGCAATAGCACCCAGAGGTCAGTAGATGAAGATATGTTAAGGCACTGAACCCAAGCAGAAAACTGAAAAAAAAATTCTGAAGAAAGTGAAAATTGTATCTAGCAAGTGCTGAGTGTAAAGTCTGCCCCGTCCGGTACGAAAGGATTGCTGTGCTGTGCAAAGCTAATGCCATAAGCAAAGTGCTGAGTGTCAAGTTTTCCCTGCTGGGTTTTTTAAATGGCCGACGTGAAATCTTTGTTTTGCAATGTACGTAATCATACAAAACAGTGTCCCTTCAGGCCATACGATGATGATGATGATGACGACTCATACCTGCAGATTAATTTAGTATGCTGGGCCTGTCATGAAGTAGGTCACATGGAAGACGTGTGTCCCCAAATTTTCAAATACAAACAGCTGCAAAAGCAAGCAAAGCGTTGTGAGCGCAAGCAAGATGTGGAAGCTGATATCAGTGAGTGTGTGCCCAGTAATACTGATGTCTCTGGAGCTAATAAAGCAAAGAGAAAGAAGAAAACGAAAAGTATTTCTCAAGTCACAGAGGAAGTGACTGAACCACTTGAACTTGCGATGTCAGGACAATGTGCGTCAGAAAGGCGCCGAGATGTGCTGCAGACCGGAGTGACAGGCAGAATCGTCACGGAAACTGCTGTTCCCCAGTATCCAGTTCCGGGTAGACGGCCCCCCCACATGTTGCAGCATCTGAGGATCTAATGGGACGCTGTCTCCACATCACAGTTAAGGACAATGTTATCTTTGTGTGTTATTTTAAGTTGGTAACTGGCTTAGCCAGCCAATATTGCATATAGGGATATGCATGTGAGTTAGACTCCTGACAGAAGTAGATGTTTTTTTTATGAGTTTATTTTGACTTAAAGTGACGGTGTTTAAAAATGGAGAGGGGGAGAGAGGGAGAGAGGGGTAGATATATATATTTTGGATGTTTTAATAGTGTGCCTTCATTAACTCAATATTAAAGTTGCTGTCCCAGTCTGTAACTGTTACATACGCCTATGACATATTATCTTTAAATGTTCATGCAATGTCTTTAATGTATTTGTAACTATGTATTTGTCATCATAACTCGGTGCCCAGGACATACTTGAAAACGAGAGGTAACTCTCAATGTTTTACTTCCTGGTAAAACATTTTATAAATCTGTAGCAGGGTCCCCACTGGCCCCCCTTACTTGTGTCCTGTTGCGGGGCTCCCAGCGACATCAGTGATAGGGCATTGCCATCTTGTGCGCGTTCGCGCATGCGCAATGTGCATTTGCAGTCGCACGGCCATTACATATAGCGCAGGAAAGTAGAGGGAGGCAGGAAGGCCCCCTACATGTTGTGCATGTGCAGGAAAGTGGCGCCGCGGCCATTAGTCTAGCGCAGGCGCAGATAGAGAGAGGTAGGCGGCCATTAGAGAGGCGCCCATGTGGTCCTTATAGGGAAAAGCCCCAGAGGGGACTACAACTCCCAGCAGCCTCTGGGGACTGCCCTATGATCCCTGTCACATACAGCAAGACAGCCAGTAGAGTTTGCAGCTTCTGCTGGAGAAAGATACAATGTTGCGCACAGACCATGCTAGTCAGTTGGATCCAGGAAGAGATTGGGGAAGGTAGTGTACAGAGAGCAGTGCTCTGCTGTATTAGGCCAGAGAAACCACACGCCCCAGGTAGGCCCCACTCCCCACTAGGTTTAGTGGGTAAGTTCATAGGGACGGCCCATTAGGTAGGGACCCTGCCCTTAGCTGAGTGTGTGTTTAGACAGTGACACAGCTGCAGTGCTGTGTGCTCTGACAAGAAGAGTCAGTGCTGCTGTGAATCATTCTCTGCAGAGCATAGACAGAGACTGTCTGAGCGGTGAGCTTGCTCAGAAGGAGACCCCCATCGCTGAGGCTTCGGCGCTGGACACAGGCGGGTCCTCTTCCACAGTTCTGCGGTACCCTGTTGCATGAGAGCCGGGCAGGTATTATTGAAGTCACCAAGTGCATCACCTATACATTTCATCTTAGTGGGCAGCGCTGTCCCACACGTGGGTGGGGTTGCGGGACTCTTGGGACTTTTGGGTACAAGGACTTTGTGAATACAGTGTGGGGTTAAGGGCCTGCGTGGTGTGTGGATAGTTGTGCTTAGTAGTGTTACAGGGTGACACAGAAGTTATGTACTGTTGTTGTCATATTGTTGATGCATGTGTATTGTGTTATCTGCCCATATAGTAAACCTGTGTTATATATACCTTGGTGTATGTGGTTCATATATGTGGGTCCTGTGTAGGGGACATTCTACACTCCTAGAAACCTGCACAGGTGGAGGCCTAATTATAAGATCGTTCCAGAGGATTCACCCCAGGCTCTCACTAGCGGAGGCTCAGACCTCATGTGAGCCTGACAGGTATATTGCACCACACCTGGTAACATATAGGTTCCCCCTCACATACACTCTATATGCGATTGGGTGGGGGAAAACCCGTTACATTTTGGAGGCGCTGCTGAGATCAGACCTGGGGTGCCCTATTCTATTTTTGTGTCAAATTGTCCACCATGTGGGTGCTCTCAAGGCAGGAGGTCTACACATGGGCCTTGAAGCTTAGCACGACTCCCAGCCACCTGGTTGCCGTGGGGGGAGTTCCTGCTTGCGTGTCCTTGCTGAACGTCCAGGCGCATGTTCGGAAACTCCCCGGGCTAGCTCGTACGTGGGTCAGAGGGCGAAGGTATGATCTCACCTGGCAATGGAGTACTATACTGATGAATGTACGCCATGCCATAAGCGAGGAAGATGGCCCCCAATTCCTGAATCTGCCCGAGGGTCCGACCGATGGGTGCCCCTTTATTTACCCTGATTTGGCAGTTCCTTCATGCACCGAGAGCCCTAGTGTAGTTAACAGGACTGTGATCAAAATGAAGGCTCCTGCAACAGGGAATGGTAACAGTGAGTCCCACCTAAAATGGCGGTTCCCGCCAAATGAAAATGGCACACGTACTGCTGACTGCCAGGCTGCACCAAAATGTTTTGCAACAATCTGTCCAGGAGTGGTGGGAAACCCAGAGCCCCGCCCCCGCAATGTGAGTGACTCAGTGCAGAGCCAGAAACACTCATTGAAAGAGTGTGCCGCCCCTCCTTTAAATTCTACCAGGGGGAATGAGCACAGTGAACAGCAATCAGCAATTTCTGTTCCCCATAAGAAAAGTACAGGATGCAGAGAAACACACCCTCAGTTGTATGGAGTATGGCGAAGAAAAGGAGGGAGCGTATCTTTTCTTTTATGCCCCTGTTTGCAAAAGGACTTAAATTTGTCTGGTGGTATGAACTTTAACCCCTGTGGGCCACCAATAGAATGTCAGGTGGCAAGGGTGGCCAAAGAGGGGTGCATACAATGTGTTTGTAACCAGTGTGCCTTCCCATGTGGGAAATTGACCTGGGGACCCAAATGTGCCTGCTGCGGGGCTCAGTTCCTGAAGCCCGTGCTGCTGCAGCCTTCGGAACCCGCCAAGGAAGAAGCGATCGACTTCCATACTGGACAGGTCAATGCAGGTAATCAACTTACCCCCCTCACAGAAGTTTCAGAGGGCTCGAGCACTCTACCCGCGGTTCTAGAGTCGGTTCTAGTGCCAGAACCAGCAGAGAAAGCTGCGACCGACCTCTTCACCAGGGTGAACGATGCTGTTAACCCCTCTCTCAATCACGGAAGTTTCGGAGGCCTCGTGTGCACTAACCATGGTTCTAGACTCTGCTCTAGAAGCACAAGATTTTCAAGCTACGTTGACCAAAATGGACAGCTGCGACGCTGTGTTCGCACCGAGTCAGTGTGCTATAACAGATGTTCCAGTGGGTCCGTGCACCCCAGTTCTAGACTCGGTTCCACACCCAGAACCGCAGATTCCAGAACCGCAGATTCCAGAACCGCAGATTCCGGAATCACACGGTAAGGTGTCTCTACCCCCATCCTCTCTTAGTGATTCCAACGACCAACAACCAGCAGTGGTGATCAGCCGGCGGACCACACATGTGAAGTTGAAAATAAAGAGACATTTATCCTACCTGCTGTGGCCCGTGTGCCCTACAACTGCCAGTTCAGCCTACTACAATGGTACCATCGGTCCCCGGCTTGGGATCAGTACCTGCTAACAACACCAAGGGTAAAGTGAATGCCCAGGAAAAGTTAGGTGCACTTCCGCTAGTGGCACCGGAGCAAGACTGCTCACTGCTGATAGCCAACGGCGAATACCAGGTACCCCGATGCTGTTTCCCTGTGGAAGTGTCTCTTCTCCCTTCTATCACTGACATTGATCAACCATCCATGGTGATGCACCTACCGGCGGGCCACTACAGCGGTGCGGCAGAGGCAGAGCGGCTTACCTGTGACTTGGGCCCACTGCACATCGACATCCCTCGACAGCAAGCGCTGGTGCGGCCGGAGCCGCGGAAGAGTCCCACGGCCGTGGCGACTCCCAGTGTGTTGGAAGGATATCCGGAGATGGTAACGGAGGAAGAGAAACCCATCGCAAGCCAGCGGAGTGGTGAGGAACCTCCTTACTCCCCACAGGCTCCGATGGAGGCGGCCGTGGAAAAGGCCCCAACTAAAGCTCATGCTGAGCAGCAGAACGTCGCTGGACATCCGTGTGCCCAAGGTGAGACTGCTCATGACCTGACGGTGGGCCCGTGTGACACCATAATCGCTACCATAACTGAACTGAGTGTGAGTCCATGCGCTCCAACCCAAATGGTCCCAGGACTGGGATCCAACGCTCCCGAGTTTCCAGAAAGTGAGTGGACTGCCCCAGAAGTGCCGGGGACAGGTCCCAAGACAGCCGAGGTGGTAACCATTAGCGTTCCTGATGACCTGCTGGCCACCGTGAATCAATGCAGTGGTAAGGTATCAACTCTTTACCCCCTGCAGGGTCTAACAGAGACTTTGAGTACAGAGACATTGCTAATCGCTCGCTTCCCAGTGGAAGTCTCCCAAGTGCTTGGGGACAAGGACTGTGTAGTGAATGTCCCATTGAAATTTGCCTCCTCTAAGCGCAACATGGAGCGCGCTTTCTGCCATGTGGTGGACCGCGGATTAAGGTCAAGACCTCCTCGCCTACCGCATCCATGCTGCGGATGGCCGGGTAAAGGTCTGGCCAAGAGACACTGTGCTGTTCCTTCCACCAGGGGGAGGAAGTAGTATGGAACCAGTGACTGTTGCACCTGACCATGAGTTTGCGGAGGCTCACGAAAGTCAAAGTGAGGTACCCCCACACAATCAGTTAGGGGCACCCCACAATTGGTCTCAGCAAACAGCTATTTTTCAGCTGGCCTCGGGTATTACTGTGTGTGATATGCCATGTATCGTGAATGTTAGAGCAAATATGATAAGTTGTACAATTTATGCAATGCATTTTTATTGTGTAAATTTATGCAATGTGACACTGTCCCAAGCGAGTGCGTTGGGGTTTTCACCATGGGGAGACTGTAGCAGGATCCCCCCTGGCCCCCTTACTTGTGTCCTGTTGCGGGGGCTCCCCGTGACATCAGTGATAGGGCATCGCCATCTTGTGTGCGTTCGTGCATGCCCGGTGGGCGTTTGCAGTCGTGGCGGCCATTACATGCAGCGCAGGAAAGTAGAGGGAGGCAGGAAGGCCCCATAGATGTTGCACATGTGCAGGAAAGTGGCACCGCTGCCATTAGTCTAGCACAGGTGCAGATAGAGAGAGGTAGGCGGCCATTAGAGAGGCGCCCATGCGGTCCTCATAGGTAAAAGCTCCAGAGGGGACTACAACTCCCAGCAGCCTCTGGGGACTGCCCTATGATCCCTGTCACATGCAACCAGACAGCCAGTGCAGTTTGCAGCTTCTCCTGCTGGAGAAAGATACAGTGTTGAGCACAGACCATGCTAGTCAGTTGGATCCAGGAAGAGATTGGGGAAGGTAGTGTACAGAGAGCAGTGCTCTGCTGTATTAGGCCAGAGAAACCCCAGGCCCCAGGTAGGCCCCACTCCCCACTAGGTTTAGTGGGTAAGTTCATAGGGACGGCCCCTTAGGTAGGGACCCTGCCCTTAGCGGAGTGTGAGTTTAGTCAGTGACACAGCTGCAGTGCTGTGTGCTCTGACAAGAAGAATCAGTGCTGCTGTGAATCATTCTCTGCAGAGCAGAGACAGAGACTGTCTGAGCGGTGAGCTTGCTCAGAAGGAGACCCCCATCGCTGAGGCTTCGGCGCTTGACACAAACGGGTCCTCTTCCACAGTTCTGCGGTACCCGGTTGCATGAGAGCCGGGCAGGTATTATTCAAGTCACCAAGTGCACCACCTATACATTTCATCTTAGTGGGCAGCGCTGCCCACATGTGGGTGGGGTTGCGGGACTCTTGGGACTTTTGGGTACAAGGACTTTGGAAATACAGTGTGGGGTTAAGGGCCTGCGTGGTGTGTGGATAGTTGTGCTTAGTAGTGTTACAGGGTGACACAGAAGTTATGTACTGTTGTTGTCATATTGTTGATGCATGTGTATTGTGTTATCTGCCCATATAGTAAACCTGTGTTATATATACCTTGGTGTATGTGGTTCATATATGTGGGTCCTGTGTAGGGGACATTCTACATTCCTAGAATCCTGCACAGGTGGAGGCGCTGTAATTATAAGATCGTTCCAGAGGATTCACCCCACGCTCTCACTAGCGGAGGCTCAGACCTCCTGTGAGCCTGACCGGTATATTGCACCACATCTGGTAACATATAGGTTTCCCCTCACATACACTCTATATGCGATTGGGTGGGGGAAAACCTGTGACAAATCAATACATTTAGCAACATATATTCTTACAATTAAAATAAACTGAAAGTACTGATTTTAAACCATATCTATTTGCAATGCTTGTTTTGGAATGTTAATTAAGTAATAATCCCAGAAGAATAGGGCATTATTGACCAGTAATGCCCTGTTCTGAGGGGATTATTACTATTATAGGCTAAATGTAGGCTTTTTTCATAAATAAGACACTTTTGTAAAGTTATATAGATTTTTTTTATTAAAATAGAATTATAAATACATTAAAGCACCTCTGTACACACATACTATAGCTATCTATATCTATAGACTAGCTGATATAATCAACGTTGCCCGGGATTTAATTTTCACGCTCCCCCTCGCTCTCCGCTCACCCCCTATCTCCACTCACCCCCCTTCACTGCCCCCGGTCATCATCCCCTTCATAGCTGCCCCCCCCCCCATTTTACAGCTCCATTTCCCCCCCCACCTTCACAGCTCCGATTTCGCCCCCTTCACATCTCCATTTCTCCCCCCCCCCACCCCCGCCTTCATAGCTCGGTGGCGGCATGTCACTGGGGGGGCGGCCGGGAGGGTTGGGATTCCCCACCCCCCTTCACAGCTAAGCAGCGGCTCCCTGGGTGGGCAGGAGGCTTGTAATCCCCTCCTTCAGAGCTGCCCGGTGGAAGATCACTTTTGTGCGGCGGCGGCTCAATGCGGGTGCTGGCGGGGAGGGGGGGGGTTAGTTGTTAGTTAGCGCTGTGTGTATCTCTGCGGAGGCTGACTTTGGGTGCGGTGTGTGTGAGGGGGGGGGGCAGCTGACTTATGTGGGGCGGGGTGTCCGCTGCGGTGGTGGGTGGGAGCAGGCTCACCAACATAAAGCATGGGGCCAGGACAAATGAAAGGAGCAGGGCACCCCCTCCCCCCCAACCCATAGCGCACCTACCTGGAAAAATTATTTTTTAGCGCACAACTTTAACTTAACTGTTTTCTTATTGTCAAACATACAAAAAGATTACAATGCAACCTATTTCTTTGTATATTTTCCACAAACGACAGATGACTGAGTGGGTGGCAGTGACTTGACAGTGGGTGGGTAACTGAGTGGCTGGGTGGGTGAGTGGGTGGGTGGGTGACTGAGGGGGAGGTGAAAGGCAGGGGCTGGTGGGGGTGAAAGGCAGGGGCTGGGGGGGGTGAAAGGCAGGGGAGGGGGGGGGTTGAAAGGCAGGGGCAGGGGGGGTGAAAGGCAGGGGCGGGGGGGATTAAAGGCAGGGGCAGGGGGGGTGAAAGGCAGGGGCAGGGGGGGTGAAAGGCAGGGGTGGGGGGTGAAAGGCAGGGGTGGGGGGTGAAAGGCAGGGGTGGGGGGGGGTGAAAGGCAGGGGTGGGGGGGGGTGAAAGGCAGGGGTGGGGGGGGGTGAAAGGCAGGGGCAGGGGGGGTGAAAGGCAGGGGCGGGGGGGGGGGGGGTGAAAGGCAGGGGTGGGGGGGGGTGAAAGGCAGGGGCGGGGGGGGAGAGGCAGGGGCGGGGGATGGGATGAAAGGCTTGCGGGCGGTGAAAGGCAGGGGTGGGTGGGTGAAAGGCAGGGGTATGGGGGGGTGAAAAGCAGGGGCAGGGGGTAAAAGGCAGGGGTGGGTGAAAGGCAGGGGCAGGGGGGTGAAAGGCAGGGGCGGAGGAGTGAAGGGCATGGGTGGGGGGGGTGAAAGGCAGGGGGGTGAAAGGCAGGGGTGGGGGGGGGTGAAAGGCAGGGGCAGGGGGGGGTGAAAGGCAGGGGCAGGGTGAAAGGCAGGGGTGGGGGGGTGAAAGGCAGGGGTGGGGGGTGTGAAAGGCAGGGGCGGGGTGAAAGGCAGGGGTGGGGGGGTTGAAAGGCAGGGGTGGGGGGGGGGTGAAAGGCAGGTGTGGGGGGGGTGAAAGGCAGGGGCGGGGGGGGTGAAAGGCAGGGGTGGGGGGGGGGGGGTGAAAGGCAGGGGTGGGGGGGTGAAAGGCAGGGGTGGGGGGGTGAAAGGCAGGGGCGGGGGGGTGAAAGGCAGGGGCGGGGGGGTTAAAGGCAGGGGCGGGGGGGGTGAAAGGCAGGGGCGGGGGGGTATGAAAGGCAGGGGCGGGGGGGGAAAGGCAGGGGCGGGGGGGGTGAAAGGCAGGGGCGTGGGGGGAAAGGCAGGGGCGTGGGGGGTGAAAGGCAGGGGTGGGGGGGTTGAAAGGCAGGGGTGGAGGGGGGGGTTAAAGGCAGGGGCGTGGGGGTGAAAGGCAGGGGCGTGGGGGAAAGGCAGGGGCGTGGGGGGAAAGGCAGGGGCGGGGGGGGGGAAGGCAGGGGCGGGGGGGGGGAAGGCAGGGGCGGGGGGGGAAGGCAGGGGCGGGGGGGGAAGGCAGGGGCGGGGGGGAAAGGCAGGACCGGGGGGGAAAGGCGGGGGGGTGAAAGGCTGGGGCGGGGGGGTGAAAGGCTGGGGCGGGGGGGTGAAAGGCAGGGGCGGGGAGGGTAAAAGGCAGGGGTGGGGGGGGTGAAAGGCAGGGGCGGGGGGGTGAAAGGCAGGGGGGGTGAAAGGCAGGGGGTTGAAAGGCAGGGGTGGGGCGGGGGAGGGTAAAAGGCAGGGGTGGGGGGGGTGAAAGGCAGGGGAGGGGGGGTGAAAGGCAGGAGCGGGGGTGTGAAAGGCAGGGGTGGGGGGGGTGAAAGGAAGGGGTGGGGGGGTGAAAGGCAGGGGGCAGGGGTGGGGGGGGGGGTGAAAGGCAGGGGCGGGGGGTGAAAAGCAGGGGCGGGGGGTGAAAGGCAGGGGCGGGGGGAAAGGCAGGGGCTGGGGGGTGAAGGGCAGGAGTGGGGGGGTGAAAGGCAGGGGCGGGGGGGTGAAAGGCAGGGGCGGGGGGGTGAAAGGCGGGGTGGGTGAAAGGCGGGGTGGATGAAAGGCGGGGTGGGTGAAAGGCGGGGGGGTGAAAGGCAGGGGTGGGGTGGGGGAGGGTGAAAGGCAGGGGTGGGGGGGGGGGTGAAAGGCAGGGGTGGGGGGGTGAAAGGCAAGGGCGGGGGGGGTGAAAGGCAGGGGGGGGGGGTGAAAGGCAGGGGCGGGGGGGGTGAAAGGCAGGGGCGGGTGGGTAAAAGGCAGGGGCGGTGAAAGGCAGGGGCGGGTGAAAGGCAGGGGCGAGGGAGGTGAAAGGCAGGGGCAGGGTGAAAGGCAGGGGCGGGGGGGTGTGAAGGGCAGGGGTGGGGGGGGTGAAGGGCAGGGGCGGGGGGATGAAGGGCATGGGCGGGGGGGTGAAGGGCTGGGGCAGGGGGGGTGAAAGGCAGGGGGGCTGAAAGGCAGGGGCGGGGGGGGTGAAGGGCATGGGCGGGGGGGGTGAAGGGCATGGGCAGGGGGGGTGAAGGGCATGGGCAGGGGGGGTGAAGGGCATGGGCAGGGGGGGTGAAGGGCATGGGCAGGGGGGGTGAAGGGCAGGGGCAGGGGGGGTGAAAGGCAGGGGGGCTGAAAGGGAGGGGCGGGGGGGGGTGAAAGGCAGGGGCAGGGGGGGTGAAAGGCAGGGGCGGCGGGTGGGGTGAAAAGCAGGGGCGGGGGTTGGGGTGAAAGGCAGGCGGGGGGTGAAAGGCAGGGGCGCATGGTGAAAGACAGGGGTGGGGGGGAGTGAAAGGCAGGGGTTGGGGGGGTGAAAGGCAAGGGCGGGGGGGTGGGAAAGGCAGGGGGGTGAAGGGCAGGAGCGGGGGAGGTGAAGGGCAGGGGCGGTGGGGGGGTGAAGGGCATGGGCAGGGGGGTGAAAGGCAGGGGCAGGGGGGGTGAAAGGCAGGGGCGGGGTGAAAGGAAGGGGCGGGGGGTGAAAGGCAAGGGTGGGGGGGGTGAAAGGCAGGGGTGGGGGGTGTGAAAGGCACGGGCAGGGGGGGGGTGAAAGGCGGCGGGGGGTGAAAAGCAGGGGCAGGGGTGTGAAAGGCAGGGGTGGGGTGAAAGGCGGGCGGGGGAGGGTGAAAGGCAGGGGCGGGGTGAAAGACAGAGGTGGGGGGGGAGTGAAAGGCAGGGGTTGGGGGGGGGAAAGGCAAGGGCGGGGGGGGGTGGGAAAGTCAGGGGTGGGGGGGGTGAAAGGCAAGGGCGGGGGGGTGGGAAAGGCAGGGGTGGGGGGGTGAAAGGCAGGGGCGGGGGGGTGAAAGGCAGAGGGGGGTGAAAGGCAGGGGGGGTGAAAGGCAGGGGGGGTGAAAGGCAGGGGCGGGGGGGGTGAAAGGCAGGGGCGGGGGGGTGAAAGGCAGGGGCGGGGGGTGAAAGGCATTGGCGGGGGGGTGAAAGGCAGGGGCGGGGGTTGGGGTGAAAGTCAGGGGCGGGGGGTGGGGTGAAAGGCGGGCGGGGGTGGGGTGAAAGGTGGGCGGGGGGGTTAAAGGCAGGGGCGGGGGGAAAGACAGTGGTGGGGGGGTGAAAGGCAGGGGTTGGGGGGGTGAAAGACAAGGGTGGGGGGGGTGAAAGACAAGGGTGGGGGGGGTGGGAAAGGCAGGGGCGGGGGGGGTGAAAGGCAGGGGGGGTGAAAGGCAGGGGCGGGGGGGTGAAAGGCAGGGGGGGGTGAAAGGCGGGGGGGTGAAAGGCAGGGGGGGTGAAAGACAGGGGGGGTGAAAGGCAGGGGTGGGGGGGGTGAAAGGCAGGGGAGGGGGGTTGAAAGGCAGGCGCGGGGGGGTGAAAGGCAGGGGCGGGGGGGTGAAAGGCAGGGGCGGGGGAGGTTAAAGGCAGGGGCGGGGGGGGTGAAAGGCAGGGGTGGGGTGGGTGAAAGGCAGGGGCGGGTGGGTGAAAGGCAGGGGCGGGGGGGTGAAAGGCAGGGGCGGGGGGTGAAAGGCAGGGGCGGGGGGGTAAAAGGCAGGGACGGTGAAAGGCAGGGGCAGGTGAAAGGCAGGGGCGGGGGGGGGGTGAAGGGCAGGAGCAGGGGGGTGAAGGGCAGGGGCGGGTGGGGTGAAGGGCATTGGCGGGTGGGGTGAAAGGCATGGGCAGGGGGGCTGAAAGGCAGAGGCGGGGGGGTAAAAGGCAGGGGGGTAAAGGGCAGGGGCGGTGAAGGGCAGGAGCGGGGGGGTGAAGGGCAGGGGCGGGTGGGGTGAAGGGCATGGGCGGGTGGGGTGAAAGGCATGGGCAGGGGGGGTGAAAGGCAGGGGCAGGGGGGGTGAAAGGCAGGGGCAGGGGGGGTGAAAGGCAGGGGTGGGGTGGGGGGTGAAAGACAGGGGCGGGGTGAAAGGCAGGGGTGGGGGGGGGGTGAAAGGCAGGGGTGGGGGGGGTGAAAGGCAGGGGTGGGGGGGGTGAAAGGCAGGGGTGGGGGGGGGTGAAAGTCAGGGGTGGGGGGGGGTGAAAGTCAGGGGTGGGGGGGTAAAAGGCAGGGGGGTTGAAAGGCAGGGGCGGGGGGGTGAAAGGCAGGGGCACGGGGGGGTAAAAGGCAGGGGCAGGGGGGGTGAAAGGCAGGGGCAGGGGTGGTGAAAGGCAGGGGCGGGGGGGTGAAAGGCAGGGGCGGGGGGGGTGAAAGGCAGGGGTGGGGGTGGTGAAAGGCAGTGGCGGGGGTGGTGAAAGGCAGTGGCGGGGGGGGTGAAACGCAGGGGTGGGGTGTGTGAAAGGCAGGGGCGGCGGGGGGTGAAAGGCAGGGGCGCGGGGGGGGTGAAAGGCAGGGGCGATGGGGGGGTGAAAGGCAGGGGCGATGGAGGGGGTGAAAGGCAGGGGCGGGGGGGGGGTGAAAGGCAGGGGCGGGGGGGGTGAAAGGCAGGGGTGGGGGGGTGAAAGGCAGGGGTGGGGGGGTGAAAGGCAGGGGGGGCGGGGAAAGGCAGGGGCGGGGGGGGGGAAAGGCAGGGGCGGGGGGGGGGAAAGGCAGGGGCGGGGGGGGGAAAGGCAGGGGCGGGGGGGGGGAAAGGCAGGGGCGGGGGGGTGAAAGGCAGGGGTGGGGTGAAAGGCAGGGGCGGGGTGTGTGAAAGGCAGGGGGGTGAAAGGCAGGGGCGGGGGGGTGAAAGGCAGGGGCAGGGGGGGTGAAAGTCAGGGGCGCGGGGGGTGAAAGGCAGGGGCGGGGGGGGAAAGGCAGGGGCGGGGGGATGAGAGGCAGGGGTGGGGGGGGGAAAGGCAGGGGCGGGGGGTGAAAGGCAGGGGCGGGGGGTGAAAGGCAGGGGTGGGGGGGGGAAAGGCAGGGGCGGGGGGTGAAAGGCAGGGGCGGGGGGTGAAAGGCAGGGGCAGGGGGTGAAAAGCAGGGGTGGGGGGGAGGAAAGGCAGGGGCGGGGGTGGGAAAGGCAGGGGTGGGGAGGGGAAAGGCAGGGGTCGGGGGGAAAGGCAGAGGCGGGGGGGGTGAAGGGCTGGGGCGGGGGGTGAAAGGCAGGGGCGGGGGGTGAAAGGCAGGGGTGGGGGGGTGAAAGGCAGGGGTGGGGGGGTGAAAGGCAGGGGGGGTGAAAGGCAGGGGTGGGGCGGAGGAGGGTAAAAGGCAGGGGTGATGGGGGTGAAAGGCAGGGGTGGGGGGGTAAAAGGCAGGGGCGGGGGGGTGAAAGGCAGGGGGCAGGGGTGGCGGGGGGTGAAAGGCAGGGGCGGGGGTGTGAAAGGCAGGGGCGGGGGGGGAAAGGCAGGGGCGGGGGGGGAAAGGCAGGGGCGGCGGGGTGAAAGGCAGGGGCGGGGAGGTGAAAGGCAAGGGCGGGAGGTGAAAGGCAGGGGCGGGGGGTGAAAGGCAGGGGCGGGGGAAAGGCGGGGGGTTGAAAGGCAGGGTGGGTGAAAGGCGGGGTGGGTGAAAGGCGGGGGGGTGAAAGGCAGGGGTGGGGCGGAGGAGGGTAAAAGGCAGGGGTGACGGGGGTGAAAGGCAGGGGTGGGGGGGTAAAAGGCAGGGGCGGGGGGGTGAAAGGCAGGGGGCAGGGGTGGCGGGGGGTGAAAGGCAGGGGCGGGGGTGTGAAAGGCAGGGGCGGGGGGGGAAAGGCAGGGGCGGGGGGGAAAGGCAGGGGCGGCGGGGTGAAAGGCAGGGGCGGGGAGGTGAAAGGCAAGGGCGGGAGGTGAAAGGCAGGGGCGGGGGGTGAAAGGCAGGGGCGGGGGAAAGGCGGGGGGTTGAAAGGCAGGGTGGGTGAAAGGCGGGGTGGGTGAAAGGCGGGGGGGGGAAAGGCAGGGGCGGGGGGTGAAAGGCAGGGGCGGGGGGTGAAAGGCAGGGGCAGGGGGTGAAAAGCAGGGGTGGGGGGGAGGAAAGGCAGGGGCGGGGGTGGGAAAGGCAGGGGTGGGGAGGGGAAAGGCAGGGGTCGGGGGGAAAGGCAGAGGCGGGGGGGTGAAGGGCTGGGGCGGGGGGTGAAAGGCAGGGGCGGGGGGTGAAAGGCAGGGGTGGGGGGGTGAAAGGCAGGGGTGGGGGGGTGAAAGGCAGGGGGGGTGAAAGGCAGGGGTGGGGCGGAGGAGGGTAAAAGGCAGGGGCGGTGAAAGGCAGGGGCGGGGGGGGGGTGAAAGGCAGGGGCGGGGGGGTTAAAGGCAGGGGCGGGGGGTGGGGTTAAAGGCAGGGGAAGGGGGGTGAAAGGCAGGGGCGGGGGGGTAAAAGGCAGGGGCGGTGAAAGGCAGGGGCAGGTGAAAGGCAGGGGCGGGGCGGGGTGAACGGCAGGGGCGGGGGGGGTGAAGGGCAGGGGCGGGGGGGGTGAAGGGCAGGGGCGGGGGGTGAAAGGCAGGGGCGGGGTGAAAGGAAGGGGCGGGGGGGCGAAAGGCAGTGGTGGGGGGGGGTAAAAGGCAGGTGGGGAGTGTGAAAGGCACGGGCGGGGGGGGTGAAATGCGGGCGGGGGGGGGGTGAAAGGCAGGGGCGGGGTGAAAGACAGGTGTTGGGGGGGTGAAAGGCAGTGATTGGGGGGGTGAAAGCAAGGGTGGGGGTGGGTGGGAAAGGCAGGGGTGGGGGGGGGGTGAAAGGCAGGGGAGGGGGGGTGAAAGGCAGGGGTGTGGAGGTGAAAGGCAGGGGGGGTGAAAGGCAGGGGGGGTGAAAGACAGGGGTGGGGAGGGGTGAAAGGCAGGGGAGGGGGGATGAAAGGCAGGGGCGGGGTGGGTGAAAGGCGGGGGGGTGAAAGGCGGGGGGGTGAAAGGCAGGGGTGGGGTGGGGGAGGGTGAAAGGCAGGGGTGGGGGGGTGAAAGGCAGGGGCGGGGGGTGAAAGGCAGGGGCGGGGGGGTGAAAGACAGGGGTGGGGGGGGTGAAAGGCAGGGGCAGGGGGGTGAAAGGCAGGGGCGGGGGGGGGGTAAAAGGCAGGGGCGGTGAAAGGCAGGGGCGGGTGAAAGGCAGGGGCAGGGTGAAAGGCAGTGGCGGGGGGGGATGAAGGGCAGGGGCGGGGGGGGTGAAAGGCGGGGGGAGTGAAGGGCATGGGCGGGTGGGGGGGTGAAAGGCGGGCAGGGGGGGTGAAAGGTAGGGGGGGTGAAAGGCAGGGGGGGTGAAAAGCAGGGGCAGGGGGGGTGAAAGGCAGGGGCATGGGGGTGAAAGGCAGGGGCGGGGGGTGAAAGGCAGGGGCGGGTGAAAGACAGGGGTGGGGGGGAGTGAAAGGCAGGGGTTGGGAGGGTGAAAGGCAAGGGCGGGGGGGGTGGGAAAGGCAGGGGCAGGGGGGGGTGAAAGGCAGGGGCGGGGGGGTGAAAGGCAGTGGGGGTGAAAGGCAGGGGGGGTGAAAGGCAGGGGTGGGGGGGGGGTGAAAGGCAGTGGCGGGGGGGTTAAAGGCAGGGGCGGGGGGTGGGGTTAAAGGCAGGGGAAGGGGGGTGAAAGGCAGGGGCGGGGGGGTAAAAGGCAGGGGCGGTGAAAGGCAGGGGCAGGTGAAAGGCAGGGGCGGGGCGGGGTGAAAGGCAGGGGCGGGGGGGGGTGAAGGGCAGGGGCGGGGGGGGTGAAGGGCAGGGGCGGGGGGTGAAAGGCAGGGGCGGGGTGAAAGGAAGGGGCGGGGGGGCGAAAGGCAGTGGTGGGGGGGGGGGTAAAAGGCAGGGTGGGGAGTGTGAAAGGCACGGGCGGGGGGGGGTGAAATGCGGGCGGTGGGGTGAAAGGCAGGGGCGGGGTGAAAGACAGGTGTGGGGGGGGTGAAAGGCAGGGATTGGGGGGGTGAAAGCAAGGGTGGGGGTGGGTGGGAAAGGCAGGGGGGGGGGGTGTGAGAGGCAGGGGAGGGGGGGTGAAAGGCAGGGGTGTGGAGGTGAAAGGCAGGGGCGGGGGGGGGGTGAAAGGCAGGGGGGGGTGAAAGGCGGGGGGGGTGAAAGGCAGGGGGGGTGAAAGGCAGGGGGGGTGAAAGACAGGGGTGGGGAGGGGTGAAAGGCAGGGGAGGGGGGGTGAAAGGCAGGGGCGGGGTGGGTGAAAGGCAGGGGCGGGGTGGGTGAAAGGCAGGGGCGGGGTGGGTGAAAGGCAGGGGCGGGGGGGTGAAAGGCAGGGGCGGGGGGGGTGAAAGGCAGGGGCGGGTGGGTAAAAGGCAGGGGCAGTGAAAGGCAGGGGCAGGTGAAAGGCAGGGGCGGGTGAAAGGCAGGGGCGGGGGGGTGAAGGGCAGGAGCGGGGGGTGATGGGCATGGGCGGGGGGGTTAAGGGCATGGGCAGGGGGGGTGAAAGGCAGGGGCGGGGTGAAAGGCAGGGGCGAAGGGGGTGAAAGGCATGGGTGGTGGGTGTGAAAGGCACGGGCGGGGGGGGTGAAAGGCAGGGGCAGGGGGGGTGAAAGGCAGTGGCGGGGGGGGGGGGTGAAAGGCAGGGGCGGGGGGGTGAAAGGCGGGGCGGGGGGGTGAAAGGCAGGGGCGGGGGGGTGAAAGGCAGGGGCGGGGGGTGGTGAAAGGCAGGGGCGAGGGGGGGGAGGGGGGGTGAAAGGCAGGGGCGGGGGGTGAAAGGCAGGGGCGGGGGGGAAAGGCAGGGGTGGGGGGGGGAAAGGCAGGGGTGGGGGGGGGGAAGGCAGGGGTGGGGGGAAAAGGCAGGGGTGGGGGGGGGAAAGGCAGGAGCGGGGGGGAAAGGCAAGGGCGGGGGGTGAAAGGCAGGGGTGGGGGTGGAAAGGCAGGGGTGGGGTGGGTGAAAGGCAGGGGCAAGGGGGTGAAAGGCGGGGGGGTTAAAGGCGGGGGGGTGAAAGGCGGGGGGGTGAATGGCAGGGTGTTGGGTGAAAGGCAGGTGTGGGGGCGGTGAAAGGCAGGGTGTTGGGTGAAAGGCAGGGGTGGGTGAAAGGCAGGGGGTTGGGTGAAAGGCAGGGGGTGGAAGGGGAGTACAGGGGGGGTGAAAGGGGCGAGTGTGTGCATGAAATGGGGGGCGGGAGTGTTGGTAAAAGGGGTGGGAGTGTGGGTGAAAGGGGGGGGAGTGTGGGTGAAAGGGGGGGAGGCGTGTGGCGTGCTGGAGAGCGGGCGGGACCCCCGGGGGGGGGGGGCAAGACACTCCAGCCAATGAGAGCCGTGGGGGGGAAAGACACACGGGGAGACGAGACACACCGACCAATGAGAGCCGTGGGAGGGCGGACCGAGGGATCAATCAAATGGTCTACAGGGACGCACAAACAACATTTTCAGTTTTATATGTATAGATGTATAGATATACGCATATACACACATACAGCAGCCCCCCACTCTATAAATACACGTACTTTGCAGCCTCCACATAAACTCTGCAGCCCCACTCTGTACACACTCACACACTCTGCAGACAGACCTACACACGTGCACACACACACACACACACACACACACACAAACTCTGCAGACAGACACACACACACAAACTATGCATCTACACATACACAAAATCTGCAGACAGACACATACAAACTGTGAAGCTACAACACACAAATTCTCTCTCCTCACTGTCCTGCACAGAGTTCTCTGTGGGCAGGGAGGGGGAGTAGTCAGTCTGGCTGTGCAGCCCACCCCCCTCTATACACACAAACACACACTCTGCAACCCCCCTCTATATATACAAATACACTCTACACCCACAAAACACATTCTAAAGCCCTCCTCCACCCTCTACACTCACAAAACACACAGTGAAGACACACAAACAAACGCACACACACACACACACACACACACACACACACACACACACACACACACACACACAGCAGCCACCTCTACACCCACAAACGCACACTGCAGCCACTGTAAACCCACAAAACTGCAGACACACACCAACAAAACACACTCTGCAGCCCTCCTCCACCCTCGATACCCACATAACACACACTGAAGACCCACACACACCAATAAAACACTCTGCTGCCCACCCCTCTAGACCCCCAATAGCCTGGAACCATTCTAACTAGATTTAGGATAGTTAGGACAAGAATTAACTACAGTAGCAGCGTTCATACATTTAATTAGGTCAAAACTAGGCTGCTGATTACTAACATTTTATAAAACAAATTAGACCAATCCATGTTGGTCCACTGTCCTGTATGGTCATTTTCTTCTACAGTACTTTGGGATCTGTATCATCTCTTAACAGAATCCTGTAGTTTGTTGTATAAAAAAGTACACAGGCTAAGGCCCGTTCTATAGTGCTGGGCGCGCGCGGAATTTTAGCTGGCTGACATTTGTCAGCCTTTATATAATGGCGCCGCGTGCGCACGGCAGGGGGCTTGGAGCGGACCGACGAGGGAGAACATGAAGAAATTAATGATTTCACGCCGCTACCGGCGCTGTAATGTATGTGTGTATGTATGTGTGTATGTATGTGTGTATGTGTGTGTGTATGTGTGTGTGTATGTGTGTGTATGTGTGTATGTGTGTGTGTATGTGTGTGTGTATGTGTGTGTATGTGTCAAAGTTAAATAAATAAAAAATATTTTTATTACAACTTTTTTATTTTAAAAATATTATTTCATACATAATTTACATTCTCTACACACACATACACACAAAGACACACAGTACCATCACTCACAACATACACACGAAAAGCATGCGGCACATGCACGCGCACGGCCGCTAACAGTATAGAACGGCCCCTAAGTGGCACAGACAGCAACTGCCCGGCAATTAGTATACCTCTCGTCTCCTACTCAGTTTTTGAGACACCCTCAAGTACTGTAGTCACATTGTCTTTGCCTCTTAGGCAAACCGATGACCTATTGTTCAACTGCCATTGTCAACACTTTGTGGAAGGCAAATTGCCTAAATAGTCCTGTGTTGATTATTTGGAACTCTGTATTGTCCCAATCAGGTCATGCTAAGCACAGTTTGTGATACAAATCTTGACTGCATTCATACCTATGTTTATACATATATAAAATTAGCGTTCTTCACTATTAGATTCTTCACTATTACAGCTTTCAATCAAAGTCCTTTAGCTGAAAAACTGCTACAAATAGCAACAGTTTCATCAAAGGAAAGAAAAACATAGGCACAGGCCTTGGTACATAAGGACTGTTCTATAGAGGGTGCGCTTTCTGCAGCCTGCGCTCACGGCAGTCAGCGTGGAGCCGACCGACAGAGGAGAAGATGTGGAAAATAAAGATTTTGCGCCTGGTACCGCCGCTGAAATGTATGTGTATGTATGTATGTGTGTGTATATATGTATATGTGTGTGTGTGTGTGTGTGTGTGTGTGTGTGTGTGTGTGTGTGTGTGTGTGTGTGTATGTATTTATGTATGTATGTACAATGTTAATAAATAATTTATTCTTACCAACGTATTTATTTATATATCTCTTGAAAAAGGGTAATTTAGTTAACCCTTTGGCCAAAGTGTATAAGCCTGCGAGCCACTTTTAAGGCATGACCATAATATCGCAGGTCCTAACTCTAACTGATTAAAATCCTTATTAACCTCTATAATTAGAGGAAGGATGGTCCTGGCATTGAACCTGTCACAACCTTTGTCCAGCTGGTCTCAGCTGTTTTGGAGGTTAGTGGTTCCTCCCACCCAGGGTTTAAAGCTCACCCCTCCCCACTATCCAGGTAAGCAGGTTTTCTCTTCATGCAGCTGGTTGCGACAGGTTCAATGCCAGGACCATTTTTCCTCTAATTATAGAAGTTAATAAGGATTTTAATCAGTTAGTGTTAGGACCTGCAATATTATGGTCATGCCTTGAAAGTGGCTCGCAGGCTTATACGCTTTGGCCAAAGGGTTAACTTAATGACCCCTTTTCAAGAGATATGTAGGTTTTTGACTGTATTTTTGTCACATTGGATGTTGCTCTGGACTTTTGTTTTTTGTTTTATACAATTAGCCACGCCCAGTAGCACAGTAGCACTCCTTTTGACACTTACATATATATATATATATATATATATATATATATATATATATATATATATATATATATATATATATATATATATATATATATATATATATGATATACATATATATATTTTGCGTTAATTTGGGGGGGGGGGGGGAGTTCTGAGAGGTTGCTGGGTATCTGTGTGTTTGTCAACGTATTTATTTATTATAAACGTATTTATAACACACACACACACACACACACACACTGTGTCACTCACAGCATACACACAAAAAGTGTTCATGTGCACGCGAGTTTGCTCAGGCGCGCGCATGGCCGCACACTATATTGCGGGCCAAAGGCGTGCATTACAGCAGGTGCTTGCATGCGCGCACGACGTTGCATGTGGGGTGCGTGTTTTGTGCCGATAGGCCAAATGATGATGCGTGTGCCTAGGAGGCGTGGCCATAACATCACAAGGGTACGCCTAACTGATTGGCTCACAGTGTCACGTGGCACGGTAGCCGCTTGAAAATACAAATTTCTTTGTAAGTCCACACAGCTGCTGCGCCAATGCTGTCTGCCGTGCGAGTCGGCACTGGATACACTGTCATAGGGAGACAGGTATTTATCATTGCCGCGCTTAGTATAATACAAGCCTAGACAGTGGATATATACTATTATTTTTTTTTTATTTATCAAATATATTACCAGGAAGTTTAATAAAATGGATGATTAAAAAAGGCATTTCGAACATGTCTCTTAACTAGGTATTTTGCACCGATGTTGCTTATATGTATTAACTTTTTTTTCAAGAGTGTTTATTGTAGGACTTATATTATCACGAAACATCAAATACTGTGCTTGGAAAATTATTATTTTCCATTTTTATTTTTGATAAATATCGCAGTCAAATAAGCATAAAAACTCAACTTCCTCAAACACAAGACAACAAATTGTCAAGTTTCTCACATTACACAAAGACCGCATAGATCAGGGGGGCGCAAACTTTTTTCCCTGCGCCCCCCTGACGGCTGTCCCCTCGCTCCCGCGCCCCCCCAACCCCAACTTACCCGCGCTCCGGCGTAATGACGTCACGTTGCCATAGCAACGGGACGTCACATGACCTCGCAGCGTCATTTTGACGCCGCGTTGCCATGGCGCCGCAGGGAGGAAGCCGCCGGAGCCACGGTAAGTTAGGTTTACAGAGGCCCTGCAGCTCCCCCGGCACTTAATTTAAGTGCCTTCGGGAAGCGCGCGGGGCCTCTGTAAACCCCGCGCCCCCCGTCGGCAGTGTCGCGCCCCCCCTGGGGGTCGCGCCCCACAGTTTGCGCACCGCTGGCATAGATTACCTCACAAATTATATTAGATGGTGTGACGTGAGACCAGGGATTTACACCTTTTATACCGGGATCATATCACTGAGAAAACCAAGAAGGATAACAAATTGCGATTTATTCCTTTGACACAGACATACACACAATGGATTACAATATACAGAGGAAAACACACTTACTGAGGGTTTGGTGCTACAAAACTAACCTTTCATAGGTGAAATAGCGCAGAAAACAAAGTCTTCACAAGTCCTTTAGATGACCAGGACGAAGCCCGAAAAGTCCTGGAACTGAACTCGGTATGCCTGTTTCTGATGACACCGCTCTTTCCACTCTGGAGGTGCTGAAGTCCCTTGACAAGGAGTGAGTACCAAACATCCTGGTATTCTTTTAAGCTTGTAGTTCCAGCCGCGATCGCTATGTTCTCTTTTCAGAACTTGGCCCCGAAAAGTGGGACTTAGAAAATCTCTTGCCTTGAAATTTCTGAAGCCGGCTCGCATCTATTTCTCACAGAGCATCTTTTGGTCAGTTAAAATCTGCCGCTGCTGTCTTGGAGCTTAGAATCTCTCCGACCTCATTGGCTGCTAGGTTTCTTATAGGATTTCAGTCCCATTCATAAAACACTATAGCCAATCAGTGCGTGGGAATATTTCTACCAGCCTATCACAGATTTGCCGGTACTCTTAAGCCGGGCGGGCACTGATTTCAATTCTGCCAAGGGACATGCGCCAACCTGGCACCTCTGCCGCTTAGCATATTGAACCCCCCGCTGGGCCAGGCTCCTCAAATGGTTGCCGGATAACCCCTTATTCATATCAGGACGTGGGTACTTGAGTGTAACTCTGGTACTCCGCCCGCCCTAACTGCTTGACATCTCTGAGACTTTCAAGTCCGTGACCCAACCAGACACAGTGGCACAAAGCCTTGTGGCCATCTGGTTTCTCGGAACCAAGGACTTGGAAATTCCCCAGTTCATATACAGTGCATAAACATATATACCGTTATACTGTACACCATGTTAATAAAAATCTTATAAAATTCTTCTAAGTTCCTCGTCCCCTAGGATCTGCTGAACAGACGTGCACGTTCATTTTCAGAGCTCCTAGACCTTCCTATAAGAAGGTTACTAAAAAGCTGCTTCAAATAACGCTTATGTTCATTTTTCAGAGTTGCTTGTATTGTAACGAAGCTGGACGTCGAAATAATTTTACTCTCGCAACCTTATACATGGTTGGAGACACCCCGAACACCTACACCGGGTCCGAGGGTTTAGGCATATACTGCGGGGGACTCCCCCCTAAACCAGGGACCACTGACCATACCTGGGATACACGTATCCCTATACCCCCTTTTACCTTTCTGGTCTGTGCTGAAGCAGTGCATCCCGACGGTGAGCCGCGTAACTGCTTTCCAGGGAGGAGTTTGTCCGGAGGTCGGTGCCTACATGTACCCGGGAATCTGACTCGGCTCCCGGATACATTTTTGGGGTGGCCAATAACTCTGGACCCCGTCTACATAGACACAATCTGAACACTTTTACCGTAAAGTCTACCTTGAAACTCATAACCTGAGAATCTCCACTGGTTAGCACTCCTGGAAAGGCAAAAGACACACATTTTTTATTGTCATACAATATTCATTGCAGGTACAATACACAGGTTGAAGAACTGACAATCTAAAACCTGACACAAGGTTCAGAGGTAACCAGCCGCGCACAATACCTTTATTTATGGCGTGGTTACCCCTTCACAATCACAGATGGTTATGATTATCGCAATGCGTTCTGACTTTATTAAGCATAGCTACTTTGCTAGTAGGTACCACTTCAAAAGGATTTTGTTAATCATGTACTATTAGGATTTTTGTATATTGTCAGTTAAAGCGTGTGCATTTTGGTATGGTAAAGTTACCATTTTGTTCTGCTCAAATGAGGACATATTTCAGTGAATAAGCATTATACTTAGGCCTCGGTCCCGCTGCGCTCGTTGGCGCGGGCGGCGGGTCGCGAGTTCCCCACCAGCAGGGGAATCCTCGCGAGCCGGTCCCGGTCCCCCCTGGCTGCACAGAGCACTACACGCTGTAGCGCGTCAGCCGCTGGAGACACCAGAGAATGGTGTTTCCTAGCGTTGACGCGTGACGTGTGTGGCTGTGAGCCAATGGGGAGGGGAGGCTTCGGGAGGAGGAGAGGCTTCGGGGAGCGGGGAGGAGTGTGGAGTGAAAGCAGGTGAGTGCCTTTCTCTGTGTGTGTGTCTGAGTGCGTGCCTGTCTGTGTGTGTATGTGTCTGAGTGCGTGAGTGCCTGTCTGTGTGTGTGTGTGTGTGCCCGAGTGCCTGCCTCTGTCTGTGTGTGTGTGTGTGTGTGTGTATGAGTGCGTGAGTGCCTGCCTGTGTGTGCGCGCGTGTGTGTGTATGAGTGCGTGAGTGCCTGCCTGCGTGTGTGTGTTTAAACTTACCTTCCATCTCCAGCCCGAGTCCGTGGAGGGAGGGGGGGGGGAGAGTAGCGGGTCCCTCCGCTCAAGCCACGCCCCCCCTCCCTGTCAAACCGCCCACCTCCCGCCCACCTCCCGATCAAACCTCCCACCTCCCGCCCACCTCCCGCTCCGGCTCCCGCTCCCGCTCCCTACAGACCGCAGATCGCGGTCTGTGTATCTCAGCGCACCGCCTGTCAGCAGCGCAGGTGCGCTGACTCTGGGAGCGGGGCCTTAGCCTAAGGTAGAGAAATGGGCTGCTCTAAAAATGTAACCTGATACTGTACTTGATTTTAAAAAGCCTGTTAGGTTGTAGGGTGATCAGATTTTCAAAAGTAGAAACCCGTACACAAATTATTTATAAAACAAATGTCATCACTTAAAAAAAAATATTATAATGGTATTTGTCGAATAGCATCCCCATTTATGCTGTACTAGCTTTTGTGCCCAGCTTCACCCGGGGAATGTAATATTGAATACATGTCCCTCCCCCCTCGTCCCCCCCGCTGCCGGCAAATCTCCCCTGCCACCCCTCCCCCCGCTGCTGGATGTAGTGCGGGGTGAGATTTGTCTCTGTCTGTGTGTGTCTGTGTGTGTGTATATGTGTGTGTGTCTCCCCCCGCTGCTGGAACATGTCCACGCCCCCCCCCTCGCCTCGCTGGCAGCACATCTCCCTGCGCTGCTGTGGCATGTCCCCTTGCTGCCGGAACATCTCCCAGCCCCCCCCCCCCATTGGTACATCTCCCCTCGCTGGCGGTACATTTTCCTGCCCCTCCCCACACTCCTCACTCCTCACATCACACACACAGAGACACAGAGACACACACACAGCCCCGATCCAGGCAATGACATGCCCCCTCCCTTAGTAGCCACGCCCCTTGCCCCCTGCTCCTGCTCTAACAGATTTACTGGACAGCCGAGGGAAACTTAGAATGTCCATAATTTGGGAGGTGAGTCACATTGGAAGCTCAAAATAGTTGAGTTGACCTACAAATACGCAGCAGAATGTACAGTGAAAGTTTGTTGTGCTACGTGGTGGCATTTCTGTGATGTCGATGCTTCGAACATACAAACAAACAGACGGAATCCAAACTTAGAATTATAGTATAGATTATTGATTTATTTCTGTTTCTTAAGATAACACAAACTCTCGAGCGCAGCAAAAATGTCAGTTTGGTTTATATTAATACATTGATTAAATTATTTAATCTTGCCTCTAATGCCCTTCCTCCAACCCTCCATTTCACCCATCCTCTCTCTCCCCATTATCTCCCCCTCCATTCTGTGTTCCCCCTATTCTCCCACCCTTCTGAGTTAAAATTCCCTACTCGTGCAGCAGGGAGGGAGGGCTGTCCTGGCAAAATCTGTGACTGACTTTCGGGTCAGACCGCTGGGGCAGCCCCTAACACCACCTTCCTCTTCCAAGGACCCCCCATTATTCTCTTCCGACGCCACCATTCTTTTCTGCTGCCTTCCTCTACTGTCGCCGCTGCCGCCATGATGCCATCCACTCAGGAAACTGGGATATTGAAATGATTTGGAGAAAATTATTTGGACACAGGGACGTTTGATAAAAATCTGGGACTTTCCCGGCTACTCCAGGACATATGGTCACCATATATTAGATCGTCCACAATGATTCCTGAAATATTTGTGCTTTCAATGTATCTGTGCAAACTGGGACTTTCTTAGGTAAACCAGGATGGTTGGGAGCCTTAGGCCGCGCTTATAGTGCCGGCGACGTGACGTCGCCCGAAAACAAATACATTGCCACCGCCGCGTGCGCTTATAGTGCACGCAACGGCGACAAGCGACGTCGCCATCGCGAAAACCTGAAGCGGGGAAAATTTGATTTTTCAAGGGCCGTCGCGTCACGTGACGGCCCTTGAACAAATCAAATTGCCGGAATCCCGCGAGCCCGCCTCCCGGCGAAACATAACTTTCGCCGGTGGCGACGGCGATGGGTGATGTCACCCGCCGTGTCTCGTCGCCAACGACGGCACTATAGGCACGGCCTTAGGCTGCACTTATAGTCCCGGCTACGGTGATGCAACTGCGTGACGTCATCTGTCACCATTCTAATAGCGATTCCTGCTTATAGTGCAAGAAACGAGAGGGCGACCGGGGGGTGTGGTGGGGGCGTGGCCGTGAGCGGTTCACCCTCATTGGCTGAACTACTCACGTGCTGCTGACGTCATGCGGCGATCGCCAAAAAAAATCAAATTCTATTGACATCAGCGATTTTGGTCGTTGTGTCGTGCCCACTATAGGTGAACGCGATTGATTACATCAACTTGTTTTGACATGGCGTCGCCGTCACTGGGACTAGAAGCGCAGCCTTAGAAGACTTTAGGAAACCACTTTATGGAATTCAGTTCAGTGCCAATAGAGCAAGGTAACAGTGTTTAAAATGACAGAAAGCTATTTCATGTCGACAAACACTTAACATGAAGCATCACAATAAGTACTACAGTAGTGCTGCTTTAAGTTACATTGTAAACATGGGAAGCAGAGACTCCTTTTTGTCTTGTATCACAAAATTCTATGACCTCTCTACAAAAATATCCCCCTCCCGATCTTCTCCCACTTGGTCCTTTGACAGGAAGACTACTGCCAAATTGTAAAGGGAATATTTTATAAAACACAGATTTTGCAGTTAGCTGTGTACTCTGAGAAAAAGAAACTTTATTGATTTTTAATAAACCCCAAAACGCATTTTTTTGCTTTTAAGGATATCCACCGTTTGTTTTTATTGAAAGGAAAAGTTGATGCAAACGCTGCACAACACATCAAAATTGATTTTATATACTGATGCACCTAGACATTAATTTGTTACTCCTCTCTGCATCACTTTTAAGAAAAAATTGCTTTTAGTGAAGCTTTATACATAGTCCTGATAGGGGTCTTTGATAAATAATCACCTATGAATAAAAAAGTAGTACAATTTTGGGGCAAAAAAATCTGCACCATACTATCCCAGGAAAAATCCTATTGAAGATGCATTGGGAGCACTCTTTTTGCCCCAGAATAGCACTACTTTTGCCTCGGTATATATCTTTATGGCCATTTCATAAAGATATCCCTGATTATTAGGCAGCATATCTAAAAATATCAGAGTACTGTAAGTGACATTGCATGCTAAAAGAAATATAGGTGATTGTTATTTGCTAATAGTTCAATCAGGGCAATATGGAGACTTATCCAAACAAAATAAATAAGCACATAAGACATTGGAGTCTCTTGGCTGCAAAACTGGGGCAAATATTGTGCAAAAAATAACCACAGATTTAAAATAAATCCAAATAAAGGCAAAAATTGTTCATATATACTGTATATCTACATATATCTATATCTGACGCAATTCTTTGCTTTTTCCCCCCCGTCATTTTTGAAGTTGGGAAAAAATTGATAAAAAAGACACTATTGTTTTTCTTATGAAACCCTTATGCCGGATGGTAAAAATATTTGCCCTTTTTTGGTACACATTTGAATTGGTGAACAGTAGAAATACATTTTTCATTCTAGTCATGAACTGGAAGCTTCCTCAATATTCCCATCATGGTGTCTGTCATGAGGAGCATTTATTTTCTGGTAAGATGGTGCTCTCCTAGAATGAACCCACTGTTGCATGTCAAGAAAGGATACAAGAAACATTTCATCAAAGGAAGACTGCATCAGCTTTGACTTGGCCTTTGCTCTGCTTTTATGGCACGGCATTTATATTGATGTTCTCTTGTCACAGTGGATAATTCGGACCTTGGCCTGTTTCCACACATTTCAAGTCATCCTGCTAATTAAGTGGATACTGTTTTCTGGTCCATGTCTCTTACCCTATTGCTGTCCCTCTTCCCCTCCCCTTCTGCTCTTCTCCAGCAATGTTGTGTTTGGCCTTTTCCCATTACTGTCCCTCACACCTCATTAATTCCTCTCAACAGGTGACCCCCGGTCGTTAGTTTTTTCAGAAAGCTAAAGGTTCTTCAGGGAGAGAAGGAATATATAGTTTCCCAGAACAGAAGCTTTTCTGCCGTGGCATCTTTTCTCGAGAATATTTTTTTTGACGCAGAAAGATAAAAACGAAGCATTCCACATGATAAATGCTATTTTTGCATCTAGACTACGATTTAAAGTTCATGTCCTAATGTAGGACCAAATTTAACCAATAGCACTTACAAAAAAAAACTAGGTGATTAAAAAATCAGACACGCAACGTGTCCTTTTTAAATCATAGCTTGATTGCTTTACCCTAATGTTAAGATAATCAAACCCATCCATGCCCCCCTCCTTTCCAGAGTCTTTATTAGTTAGTGCAGGATAAGGCAAATGATAGTAACACACATTGTTAACATCAGGTTACAATGTTTATAGATATTTTAGGATGCAAAATAAATAATTTTTTAAGCAGACTTGCAAGACAATCACCTACAGTTAGCTTTAACCTAAATACCTGTCATCAGCTCAATTTGACCCTAAGTGGGACAGCACCGCAAAATTAGATATATCATTATTCACAATTGTCAGTAAGACTCTTTAAGTAAACGTATAATAAGTGACGGTAAGGCACAAATCCCCCAATCATAAAGCATTATGTGTATACATGAAGGAGCAGCCTCAAAAGCACACTCCATGTGAGCCACAAAATTATGCTAATGTCAGAAAAATCTAGGCAACAGGTACTTTTTTTTAAATAGAAAATTAAACAGCTTTCAGTATTAATAAATAATATTTCTAATTTCTAGTAAGAAATACAATTGCTATCTACATGTCAGTGATAAAAAAATATTAGTCATTTGTTCACTCTGCTTGTAGGTGCGACTGCAACATCAATTAAAATGTCTTACTAAGCACCTACTCACAGTAAAGTGGACTGACCTTGTAGGACCCCTAAATTAAGAATTCATCTAAAGCACATACTGTCCGAGTTATTGCAAGAAGAGTCGGAAACAGCATTGGTTGCTTTGCTTCCAGAGAAACCTGCAATACATTGCCCCGCAACGTATTACATGACCTACTGGCAGCAAAGGGATTACTGTGAATGAGGTGAATGTTACAAGCCATGCCCGTACACACAATTATGTGTGTGTGCTTAATTATAAGTACACATGATTTAAAACAATGTATGGGGAAGCCCACACTTCTCTTATTGCAGCAGAAGTTTACACAATAGATCATTGGCCTTATTCATTATGCTGCAATACTGCTGATGTTAGTGTGATTGCGGGAAAACGGCCATTGACGTGAATAGCAGTTTTCCTGCAATCTCGCTGCGAACGTCATTATTACAGCTTAATTAAATAGGCACTATGACTAGAGATGGGTAATTTTTTGTGGATTTGGATCCGCCTCGGATCGGCCGGTTCCTTTGGTCAGTCTTACAAAGTGCGGCCGTTTTTTTTTCTTCGATCACTGACATTCCACATGGCGGATTAATAACCTGTGGCGGATTTTTAACAGTCTGACAATGGATTGTGGAATCTGCAGCTTGGATTCATAAAAATCCAGCCGGATTGTATCCAATGCAACTACAACACACATCACTGCGAAATGCTCAAAGAACTAGATTGGTCAACACTAGAGTCTAGGTGCAAAGTTCACCTTTCCTGTCTTGCCTTTACATACTTTCTGGGCAAGCTACCCAGCCATCTGAACAAGCTCCTCACCCCTACCACATGCAGCACCTATCACCTGAGATCAGACTCCAAAAGACTATTCATGGTACCAAGGCTCAACAAAGTATCCGGCCGCTCCTCCTTCTCTTATCGTGCACCCCAAAACTGGAACAACCTACCAGAGACTCTCACATCCACCACCAGTCTAAATTCTTTCAAATCTAAGGCTGTCTCACATTTTAATCTGGTCTGTAACTGTTTCATTCGCCCATAATATATATTTTCTTTAACTGTGCATGCAGTGTCTTGTATATAATGTATACCCTGTTCATTTATGTAACTGTATTTGTAACCATGTATTATTTGTTTTACTCTGTGCCCAGGACATACTTGAAAACGAGCGGTAACTCTCAATGTATTACTTCCTGGTAAAATATTTTATAAATAAAATAAATAAATGGCGATTTTGGATTAATCCATACGGATTTAAACTGGAACAATCTGTCAACGGATTTTTTACAGCCAAATAGTGTTTGAATTGAAAGCCCGGGAAATGGATGTTGACAGATCTGAACCCCTTCCATCAACACCTGCGTCGCCCCAAAGGCAGACAGCCTTTGGTACAGCCAGAGGGTTTGAGCAGTTTGCTGCTGATAGCTGATGTTTGGTAATGTTACAGCTGTTCTATTGCATTCTGAAACTCACCAGCCCTCTTGTCCACTGTACCCAATGCTTCAATTTTCCCCATCTAGATTGTAAGCTCCTTGAGGCAGGGCTTCTTCTAACACATTGCTGGCCTATCCTACGTCTCCTAACACGTCTCCAAATTGAATGTGTCACCTCTGTTCTTTTAATGTCCATGACATTCCTACCTTCCTTGGGAATCATAAAAATATGCACCTGGGTTATGAGGTCTGAAGGGTCAGAACCCTGCTGATTGAGCCTGCAGTGGGTGTGGTTTGTTGATTGCTAATTTAACACACCTGGTTGGTGTGTGTGTGTGTAAGTGCACGCTGGCCGTCACAGATCTCCTATGGCAATCTCTCTTCAGTGCTGCTCTCCGTCTCCCGTGATCAGCGGGGCTGGAGAACACTCACAAACACAAACAAAAGAATGGGGCGCAAAAGAAGAGAAATGATCACTAAAAAGTGCAAAAAATATATCAATTTATATAGGCATATATTAAAAAGTACACAACTTACAATAAAAATAGATCATGTAGATCCTAACACATCAAGCTAGTGAATTCCACGAACGGGACGTCCACAATCAAGACAGAAAACCCCCTCTCCGGATAGCAGTTGGTAAAGCTGAGGGGAGTCTCCAGACCGGCATCTCCGTGTGAAAGTTCCTGCACTGGTGTAAAGCTGTTGGGCGTATCGCGTCGTCACGCAACTACCCAGTGAGTGTGTGTCCCTATTTAAAACAGAGGATTGTAATGAATCCTGAGCTTGCATGTCCTGATCTGTGTGACTGGCTGTATTAGGCGTTTAATATAGTGCATGCGCGTGCGCTAGCGTGCACGCGCGCTTCAATTACAATTGGCTGTGGGATGCTGACGTTCATACAGTCGAGACGCGTGCACGCACAGCTGTGAGCGGTGGCGCAGCAGATCACAGCAAATACATGAAATTTATATCTTCGCACTTCTGCCACGCCACATGACGCTGCAAAGTCAATCACAGCGCGTCTCGGATAGGCTTTGTGTGGGGGGGAGTCACTGTGGCAGGAGGAGCAGGGCAAGTTCTGCATCTTCAGGTGTAAAGGTCTGTGGTAGTCAGTCACGAGTCCCGGACATGACAGCAAGAAAGAAAAAATACATCTGATAGAATATGAGACGCACAGTGAGCAGGTCTCTGCCGCCGGGAATCCCTAACCGCCAATGCAGCTTGATTAATCTACCCCTCGGAGGGGGGGGGGAGGTGTCTAAGGGGAGGAAGGGGGTGGTAAGAATCACTGAGGGAGAAAGGGGGAGAAGAGGTTGGTAAAGAGGAATGGGACTGGTATTGATGCGTCTAAGAGGTTGGATGCAGTTTGAGCTTGTGTGTGAAACCGGGTTTGACATCATAGCCACGTCCACCTGTCACTCACAGCACAGACCTGAACACACAAAGTGTGCTTCACGTGCACGAGCATTAGCACACACGTGAGTGCGCCAACTATAAAACAAGCCTTAAGTGTGGAGTTAGTACTAGAAGGCGTTGGAACAGGGAAGGGGTTAAAAAAGTTATTGTATAGTGAAGTACAGTTTCAGGGAGCATACCGCTGTGAGAAGTATGAGCAGGTGGTCCCTTTAGAGTCAGAGATTGCTGATCTAAAGAGGAAACTTCCAATATTGTATTGAGGGACATTGACAATCTTGAAAGGAATTTAGTGCTCACTGAGTTAGAGAAAGATAGAGGGTCTTAAAAAATGATTTCAGAGATCTAGGCCAAAAGCTTAAGGCAAGGACCTCCAAGGTAGTATTTTCTGAAATACTACCAGTGCCATGCGCTACCCCAGGGAGGTTAATGCATGGCTAAGAAAGTGTTGTAGGAAGGAGGGGTTGGGTTTTTTAGAACACTTTGACTCAATTTAAGATACATTTTGGTTTAAGATAATAGTACTGATTAAAAAATTAAAAGCATGCTTGCTAATGGAAGAAGCCTGACGGAAAAAATGGAGGAGCTTGAATTAATAGCTACAAGGGAGCAGTATGATATCATAGGCATTTCTGAAACATGGTGGGATGAAACTCATGACTGGGCCGTTAATTTAGAGGATTATTACCTTTTTCGGAAGGATCGAGCAAATACAAGAGGAGGTGGAGTATATTTATATGTTAACCGAATCTAAAATCTATTCTAAGGGAGGATGTTTATGAAGGGAATTATGAAAATGTAGAGACCTTGTGGATAGAAATTAGCAGTGGAGGTAAAAGTACAAAGAAAACGTTTGTAGGGATATGCTATAAACCACCAAATATCTGTGAGATTGAGGAAGCCAAAATACTTTTGCAAATGGAGAAGACATCAAAACTGGGTCATGTTTGGTTTATTTATTTCCCAAATGTTTTACCAGGAAGTAATACATTGAGAGTTATCTCTCGTTTTCAAGTATGTCCTGGGCATAGGGTTATGGTTTCCACAATGGGTGATTTTAATTAACTTGGAGAGTGGCAATACTGGATTTGAAAATATCAAACAATGTAGAAGTAATACCCAAATATTCCCGGACTTGAATATTTGTTAACAGTGATCATAACATGGTCTCATTTGAAATAAATTATCAAAAAACACAATTATTGGGTTCAACAAAGACGTTAAACTTTAGAAAGGCATATTTTAATAAACTGAGGACTAATCTACAAGGAATATATTGGGATGATGTTTTTGCAGGGAAAAATATGGAAGCTAAATGGGCAATCTCTAAAACATTTTTAGAAAAGCACACTATCAGTGTATACCCTTGGGTAATAAGTATAAAAGAATTAAGTCAAAACCAATGTGGCTAAATAAACAGGTAGGGGAGGAAATGGAAAAAAAGAGGCAGGGGTTTGGATTCTTTGTCAGAAGGGACAGAGACATTGTATCAGAATTATAAGGAATGTAACAAAAAATTGCAAAAGGGCAATCAAATTAGCAAAAATTGATAATGAAAAAAGGATTGCAATAGAAAGTAAGATCAACCCTAAAAAGTTCTTTAAGTACCTTAATAACAAAAAATTCAGAAAACAAAATATAGGGAGATGGGCAGGCAGATTATTGGGGATAAGGAAAAAGCAGAGGTATTAAACACATTATTTGCCTCTGTGTTTACCAGGGAAGAACCAATTGCAATAATAGTGCCGCAGGAGGAAGCCACAACCTCTATATTAATAAACAATTGGTTAACTGACGAAGAAGTTCAGAGGCGGCTTTTATTTTTATTTATTTATAAAAATGTTTAACCAGGAAGTAATACATTGAGAGTTACCTCTTGTTTCCAAGTATGTCCTGGGCACAGAGTTATAAAAAAATACATGGTTACATTAAAAAGAACAGCATCTTTATGATTATTTTGGGGAATGCTGTATTAACAAAGAATAAAAACTTCTGTTCAAAGATTAACTGCAGGAGTTTAAGGACTGACTAAAACATCTCTTAGAGTTACTGGAGCAATGTCACAGCTGAAGGCTTAACATTTTTCTATAAATAAAGGGGATGGATAATCTGATTTATGAGGAGAGGAAGCTAAATTAGATTTATTTACACTAGAAAAGGTGTGTCTAACATGGGATATGATAACTACATACAAATATATATATATAATTATTTATCCCAAGGGCAGTACAAAGGACACGGGGTCATCCCTTAAGGTTGGAGGAAAAGAGATTTGACCAGCAACAAAGGAAAGGGTTCTTTTACAACAGGGGCATGCAAATTGGGGCTGCGTCATTTTCTAGGGGAGGCGTGGCGGTTAGTGAGGTCCCGCGGTCTTACCTTGTCTCCGGCGACGCATCGCCATGGTAACACAGCATCAAATGATGTCCATGACCCAGCGCCGTCATTTGACGCCAGAGACAAGGTAAATAGGGGGGGGGGGGGGGCACAGGAAAGTTTGCACATCCCTGCTTTACAGTAAGGGCAGTTAAAATGTGGAATTCATTACCTATGGAGACTGTGATGGCAGATACAATAGATATGTTCAAAAAAAGGTTGGACATCTTTTTAGAAAGGAAAGGTATAATGGGATTTTTTGTTTGCCTTCTTCTGGATCAATATACTGTAAATATGGATATAGGATAAAGTATCTGTCATCTACATTTGGCATAGGTTGAACTTGGACGAATATGTCTTTTTTCAACCTCTTCTATTATGTAACCTGCAAAGAATTTGTTGCAGAGGCAAATCAGTTGAGAAGAAAACACAGCACCTTTTTTTTTTATAATAGGCGTTCGTGAACCTGTCTGGGCTTTACTGTTCATTAGTGATTTTATGGCAAGTGCTATTTCTTCAACGGAAATCCAGGCATGGGCGTCCGCAGGAGGGGGCAAGGGGTGGCGCTTGCCCCCTCCTGGATCCAGGGCCGCAAACAGGGGGGGCACAGGGGGGACAAAGGGTACTGCTTCCCGGGCCCCGTGGTGCGTGGCCGGGCACCAGTTAATTAAATACATTTAAAAAAAAAAAAGTTTAAAAAAGTTTTAAAAAATGATTCCCCGCGGTCCCGGCGCGCATGCGCAGGGCAAGCAGGGCCCGCTTCCCCCCGCTCCCAAAGTGGGACGGAGGGGGAAGTACAAGCCAAGCTCCTCCGCGGCCCGCTCCCCCTCCCGCTCCCAACGTGGGACGGAGGGGGAAGTACCAGCTCCTCTGCGGCCCGCTTCCCCCCCTTGGCCAGCTTCCCGCGCACCCACCTCCCATGTGCCCCCCGGCCCACCTCCCGTGGCCTTGCCCCTCCCCCCCCCGAGCCCACCTCCCGTGCCCCCCCCGAGCCCTCCTCCCGCGCCCCCTCCCCAAGCCCACCTCCCGTCCCTGGCAGCTGCCGCGGGGATATCGGGGGCAGAAGGGGATATCGGGGGCAGGAGGGGGAAGCGTCCGGCGACAAGCTGCACCCACCCAGTCAAGGTAAGTCACCCCACCCAGTCACTGTCACTGTCACCCACTGTCACCATAACCCACTGTCACCATCACCCACTGTCACTGTCATCCACTGTCACCGTTACCCACTGTCACCATTACCCACTGTCAACGTCAACCACTGTCACTGTCACCCACCCAGTCACTGACTGTCACTCACCAAGTCACTGTCACCCACCCAGTCACTGTCAAGTCACTGTCCCACCCAGTCACTGTCACTCACTCAGTCACCCAGTCACTGTTTCCCACCCACCCAGTCACTGTCTCCCACCCACCCAGTCACTGTCACCCACCCAGTCACTGTCTCCTACCCACCCAGTCACTGTCTCCCACCCACCCAGTCACTGTCACCCACCCACCCAGTCACTGTCACCCAGTCACTCTCTCCCACCGTCATTCACCCACCCACCATCATTCACCCAACCACATTCAACATTCACCCACCCACCCACTGTCATTCACCCACCAACCCACCATCATTCATCCACCCACCCACCATCATTCATCCATCCACCCACCGTCATTATCCCACCCACCCACCGTCATTCAACCGTCATTCACCACCCACCGTCATTCACCCACCCACTGTCATTCACCCACTCACCCACTGTCATTCTACTGTCATTCACCCACTCACCCACCCAGGCAGGCAGACACATGTCTTTTGTTGAAAATAAAAAAATAAACAGGTTGCATTGTAATGTTTTATTCTGTATCACAATAAGAAAACAGTTAAGTAAAAGTTGCGCGCTAAAAGATATTTTTTCGTGGTAGGTGCGCTATGGGTTTGGGGGGGGGCGCTATGGGTTCGGGGGGGGCCTGCTCCTTTCATTTGTCCTGGGCCCCATGATTTCTGTTGGCGGCTCTGCCTGGATCACTCGCAGTCTTGGGCTGTTTTTGGCATTTATGGCGCCGTACAGTACGTTAACGGCACTATAAACGCCAAAAACAGACTCTGGGTGGACCGGGACGGAGGTGGGTGGACCGGGACGGAGGTGGGTGGGTGCCCCTGGCGCCGCGGCAGGCAGCTAGTGGTAGGCTAGCCTATGCTGCTACGCAGGAGGAAGCGCAGCGCACTGTCATTGGTAGCACTCGGGAGTGATGCGGCACTCATTGGTAACACTACCTACCAATGAAAGCCGTCTCACTCTCAAGTCGGGACCAATCTGTGCCGCAGCCGGGACCGCCATTGCGCTGCGGTTATAAATTATGCCCCCCCCTAAAAAAATTCTGCGGACGCCCATGTATCCAGGCCCTCCCGGGCTTCTGGTGAGAGTCCAGGAAGGCAGCATGGCTCTGTTCCTTCTGGGCTTGGTTGGTTGTTTTTTTTGGCAGGTTGTATAGGGCTTTGTATGCCTCCTGCCTCTCAGCACGCTCACCTGAGTGTGCATCTGTTTGTGTCGCAGTTAAGTGGCTAGCATCCTACAAGACTTTGTATTCAGTTTCAATCATTTTAACTGTCAGCGACATCTCCAACATTTTTTAGCAAGTATTAACTGGGTAAACAATGATAACAATGATAACGGTTATAACAGTCTTAACCATATGAATTGTTTTAACGGCCCGGGTTCAGGCCTTGCTGGGCTCCCTGGCTTCCATCTTTAATGGTGGGACTGGTACCGTTGTGGGCCTGAAAGGGCCGTCTATGCCTGTCAGAGGTTTTAAATACAGAATGTATAATGACAGTAATTTTAGAGTTCGTTAGGTGTCTGACATAGTCTTATGTATTTAAAGCTGTCCAGGTGAGGCACACCGGCTGGGGGACTGTTTGGGAGTATCTAAATGCCATGAAGTACATACTAGCTTGCCTCTTAACATTTATAAGACTGAGGGTACATATCAGTATCCTCGTCAGAGGGTAGGAAGGATATATGGGGGATGGGGGGGAGAAGGAGATGGATCAACCTGTAGCTTCCTGTCTAGGCAGCGTCTTTTGTCTGTATTGTTCTGTGTAGGCCTCCCTCTCCCCCCTTTGATCCACCATGTCTGTGGCCTGGCTATGTCAGGGGGTCAGGTTCCCTTGATCCAGCTCGAGTGTTGGTAAGTTGAGGTTTTGCAGAAGCTTCAGGCCTTCTTCCAGAATAGCAATTGAGCATATTGCTCCGTCATATTGGACCACGATTTTGCAAGGACATACCCAGCGGTACTGCACATGGTTCTCTCGCAGGGCCTGCGTGATGTTTCGTAGCGTGCAGAATTTTTGCAATGTAGTTGGGGAGAGGTCTGCAAAGATCTACAGGGCCGATCCATCAAGCGTGATCATCCCCAGGTCTCTGGCAGCTTCTAGTAGTATTTATTTGCTTTTGTAGAAGTAAAGTCTTGTGACAGTATCTCTGGTTGTTCGGAATTCGCAAACTAGGACCGTGTGGTTCTGGGGGCCCGATCCATGAGCAGTAGTCATCCTTTAGTGATGGTGCCAGGTCTCTGAAAAGGCAGGCGATATATTCCTCCAGTTGGCCCAAGAGAACAGTCTCGGGTATCTTCTTGATCCACAGATTATTTCTCCTGGCTCTATTCTCGGCTTCCTCTGCATTTTCCTCTAGCTGATCGACCCGCTGATTCAGGGAGAGCAACTCCTGATCAGCCACCATTTGAAACGAAAGCACTTCCTCCATGCGATTCTCCCCGTGGCTCTCCCGCCTCCCCAGTGAGGTAATCTCCGTTCTTATCTGGTACATCGCATTCTGCAGCGCTTTCTGCAATTTGTACTTGATATCGCTGCAAGTATAGGCCCCTCTGCGACTCCTCGTCTCCTTTGGTTTCCATGTCACCTCCTGGAGAGTTGCACCAGTTGGTGCAGAGGCCACGCATGAATCGGGCCTGAAGACGTGACATCTCGTGCAATTAGTTTCCCCCTCCTCTGGGTCTTATCTTTGAGCTTTTGTATGGTCTGTGGTTCAGATTCTATTCAAAATCATGTGGCTTTCCAGGTCTCTAGTCTTGGGTTCCACTACTGTGGGTCGGAGCTATCCTCCTACACGTCCGCACTCATCCGTGCCGCGCATGCACCCAATGCCATTGTTTTAATCCTTGTTTTGCAGGTTCTGAAGGTTTCTCAATGTCAACACAGAACATCACTATTGGATAATGAAGGTAATAACTGCCTTGTGGGCATCTCTTTGCATTCTAGCTCACACGGGCTTTAAAGGAGGGTTTTTTTTTTTTTAAACAAAGGGTTGAAGCAGGGGGTCTTTGGAGCTGTACCTCATTAATTTCAGCTACTGGGACCCCTGTTGCCAGAGATGCGTACCTTCATAGTAGGTGCCAGTATCCCTCTGCTTTTAAAGCTCTCACATCACATGGGTCAATATGAAGCTGTACTGGGTGACGTCACAGCTTCCTATTGGCCTGCAGGGAGCTGGAACTTTGAAAAGCGGCCATTACGTGAGCCCTGGTAGCTGAGCAGGGTGGCTACTGGCACCTACTTCGGAGGTAAGTATCTCGAGAAGCAGGGGTCCCCGAAGCTAAAATTAACAGAGTTCATCTCTGGAGACCCCTTGCTTCAATCCTTTGTTAAAGAACAAAACCGTTGCCAAAAGAATCGCCGGCTTGGATTGTCGCTTTAATTCAATGAAATGTGTTCCATCCAGTGTACAGTGCACATAGCAATAATTGAATGAAGCGCATACTGTATGTGTTCCATTCACTTGGCATATACCTGTACCATGGTATATGCGCAAATTTGTTTATGGAATGCATATACATTCCATTCGGTTGGTAGATACCACGCATGCGCATAAATTAAATGGAACACATATGCATTCCATACAATATGCATAGAGCGTACATCCACAGTGGAGTTCTAACAAAGCAGCTCAATTATCTTACAGGTGAAACTGTACAAGAGACATCTAGGGCATGGTGATAGAAGAAGATTGTATTTTTTCCCCTAGTCTTTGTTATTTCTATTGTATAAAGCAATACATATTTTCATAAATCTTAGAACTATGTAGAGTTGTGGCAGGACGGCCTGTAGCCGAGGTCAGGGAACAGTCCACACGTATAGTTTCAGGATAAATAAAAACGTTCAGTGGCTTTATTTCTCCACAGTAACATAACATGCGGGTACACTGTCCCTTTAACAAAATAAATCCTGCTCCACTTTGGGAGAAAAACTGACTAATAACACAGCAGACCTATCTAGCAGGCTGGCTGGCTAAACCAGAACCAAACCATAAGGGTACTTTAAGCAGTCAGTAAACAAATGAATAATCTTTACTTTAGTTGAAGTAGTCTTTGGTGAAATCCCTCTGGCTAAGGGCTCACGCAGCAGTGTGCTTCTCTCTCTCTCTCTCTCTGGCAGCTACTGCCAGTCACATGATCCTTTATCTACCTTGCTGGCTCTCAGGTGTCAGCTAAAGAGTTCTGATTTCCTAACTTCCACCTGAGTTAACCCTTATGAGTGCTGGATGAAGCACTCAGACATATGTCTCTCAGGCGTAACTGATAGGAGTTGACTTCACTCTGTCACATACCTCCCCTGTTTGTGTGTGGCTAGTGTCCCACACGGCTGAAGCCCGACCCTCCACTCCTTCCCTTGACAAAAAATCAGCATTTCCATGGTCCTTTCCAGGTCTATGCTGAATATCAAAAGAGAAGGGTTGGAGGGCAATATACCACCTGGTCAACCTTGGATTTGTGTCCTTCATAGTGTTTAACCACTTCAAGGGCGCATGGTCAGTGACCAGGGTGAAGTGTACTCCGGCGACATAATGTCTCAAGGCCTCAATTGCCCATTTTACAGCGAGGCACTCCTTCTCAATAACGGAATACCTCACTTCCCTTGGGAACAGCTTCCGGCTGATGAACAGTATGGGGTGTTCAACACCATCAAATTGCTGAGACAGCACTGCTCCCAGTCCTACCTCTGAGGCATCCATCTGGATGATGAAGGGCTCTTTAAAATCTGGGCTCCGAGGAGCGGGGCCCTCTGACAGGCACTTTTTTAGCATGTCAAAGGCGTCATGGCACTCCCAAGACCATTTAACTTGGGTCGGGGCACTCTTTTTTGTCAGATCTGTTAGGGGTGCAGATATTTCTGAAAAATTGGGGATAAACCGCCGGTAATACCCTGCTAACCCCAAAAAGGGAGCGGACCTGTGTCTTTGTCTGTGGGGTGGGGACTTCCTTTATGGCGGCCACCTTGCTAGCTAGTGGCCTTACTATCCCTCCCCCAACGGCTTAGCCCAAGTACTTTGTAGTGGATTTACCCAGGGCACATTTTTTGGGATTTGCAGTGAGCCCTGCTTCTCTTAAGGACGTTAGGACTGCCCTTAACCTTTTTATATGAGACTGACAGTGTCTGCTATAGATGACAATGTCATCCAAGTAGGCCGCGGCATATGCCCTATGGGGTCGTAGTACCTTGTCCATTAACCTTTGGAACGTGGCTGGAGCCCCATGTAACCCAAATGGCATAGTGACGAATTGGTATAAACCGAGAGGGGTGGCGAAGGCAGTTTTGCATTTGGATGCTTCCGCTAGAGGTATCTGCCAATATCCTTTCGTGAGATCTAGGGTGGAGATATACTCTGCTTTACCAAGCGAATCAAGCAATTCATCCACCCTAGGCATTGGATATGCATCAAATCTGGATACAGCATTTACGTTTCGCAGATCCACGCAAAACCTCACCTTCCCATCTGGTTTAGGGACCAATACGATAGGGCTACACCATTCGCTGTGGGACTCCTCGATCATGCCCAAATCCAACATGTCTATTATCTCCCTCTCTACCAGGTCTTTTTGGCCCTCTGGCAATCTATAGGGACGGGACCGTACTTTTACGCCAGGTTCTGTCTCAATCCTATGGGACACTAAATCAGTCTGCCCTGGCAGCTCACAAAAAACATCTGGGAACTGGTCACATACATCAAGTAGGTCTGACCTTTGTTCCGTTGTTAACTGCTCTCCCATGGGAACCTGATGGTCAGTGTACGTACTACCCTTTGGAAGCTTTGGACCCAAATCCGTCTCTCCTTCCCGAGGGTGAATGAACAGCGATCTCATCGTTTTCCAGAGTTTCAGGAGGTTCACGTGGTAAATTTGTTTGCCCTTCCTGGACCCTGGTTGAGAGATCTCATAGTTCACCTCCCCGGTGCGGCGGCGAACTTGGAAAGGACCATGCCACTTCGCAAGGAGTTTACTCTCTGATGTCGGTAGTAGTAGCATCACTTGGTCCCCAGGTTGGAAGACCCTCAAGCGAGCATTTTGGTTGTACTGCCTCTCTTGACGTTCTTGAGCAGATTTGAGGTTTTCCTTCGCAAACCGACCTATCATGTCTAGGCGGTTTCTAAGGTCTATGACATACTGAAGGGTATTCTTGGAGGGGGAGGGCTCCTCCTCCCAGGATTCCTTCAGTAGGTCGAGAATACCCCGAGGTTGGCGTCCATATAGGAGCTCAAACGGGGAGAAGCCTGTGGATGATTGGGGAACTTCTCGTACCGCAAACAACAGGAAAGGGAGAAGTTCATCCCAAGCTCGCTTTTCAGTGTCCACAAACTTCCTAAGCATAGTTTTTAAAGTACGGTTAAACCTCTCTACCAATCCATCAGTCTGAGGATGGTAGACCGAGGTCCGGACGGATTTTACCTCCAATAACTTCAGGACATCCTGCATTAACTTTGCCATGAAATTTGTTCCCTGGTCAGTTAACATTACTTGGGGAAGTCCTACCCTAGAAAACAGTTCTAACAGCCTGTGAGCAACCTGTTTAGCAGTGGCTGATCTCAGAGGGAAGGCCTCAGGATACCTGGTGGCATAATCAACATCAATGAGTTTAAATTTATGTCCCTTCGCAGAGGGTTCTAAAGGTCCGACCAGATCTGCCCCAATTCTCTCGAATGGGACGGCTACCAAGGGCAGAGGAACCAAAGGAGCCGGCTTCTGTCCTTTTTGGCTAGTTAACTGGCATTCAGGACATGTCTCACATAGTTTCATGATGTCACCATGTATGCCTGGCCAGTAAAACCGGGACGAGATGCGGTCCATGGTCTTATCTCTGCCCAAATGACCACCCCATGGGAGAGTATGGGCTAGGGTAAACACTGTTTTAATCAACCCTTTAGGGACTAGCATCTGTCGAATGACCTCCCCTGTTTGTGTAACCTTATTCACACAATATAGTATGTCATTCAACAGTTCAAAATGTGGAAACACTTTTACACCTTGTTCATCTATTATCTTGTTGTTGACCTGTACCACCTTCTCATATTGTCTAGCCAGAGCTGGGTCCTCCCTCTGCCTCTGACGGAAGTCAGGAAGATCCAGGTCTGGCAACACTCCCGTATCTATCTGTTCCCCACCCTGGTCATCCCCGGCCATGACCTGCAGTCCTTTGGGCTGACTAATGTTACCAAAAGTCCCAGCCTTTCTTAACCAGTCCTCTTTTTCCGCACGTCTCTGTTTACGTGTCTTTGGGACATGGTGTCTACGGGGGAAAATCTCTGGGGAAAAAGGGAACAAGTCTCCGGGCTTCTCCGGTACCAGAGAAGTAGGCTCCATAGGAGTAGGGGCCAAGAATGTTTCAAGGTAGGGCCAGTCTCGGCCAAGTAGAACAGGAGCAGGTAGCCAGGGAGCAACTCCCACTAGTAGGCTAGCCTCTTGATCCTGGATACGCAGTGTAACGTTCGCTGTCGGGTATCTCTTTGTATCCCCATGGATACACTCGATATTCCAAGGAGAGTCATAAGATAGTCTATTGCTTAGAATTAGGCCCTCTAGGATCAGGGTTTTTCCAGAGCCCGAGTCCAGCATGGCGTTTACTTTTGTCCCCTCCAGAGATGCTGGGACTAACCACGGATTGTGGTCCCCTCGGAGACAAGCTGTGGCAGTGGTTCTGCCATATGAACAGTCCATTTCCTCATCTCCTGAGTCCGCAAACTCGATCGTCCGCGGAAGCTCTCGACGGGGCTCGGTGTTTGGACCTCTCCGCTGTTGGATGGGGTCCTCCCTTCTGGTTGGTGGGGTTATCCTCTCCACCGGGTGGGTGACAGGAGTCCAGGTTCTCGGGGAATACTGTGGGTGGCGGCCTCCCTTGAGTGATCCAGTGGCCTCGGACCCAGGATAGGCGTCTCTGCGGGAGTTTGTACCAGGAACCCTCCGAGATGGGAAAGGGTCTTCCGATCGGGTTGACTGGATCTCCCGAGCTGGCGGGTTGTAGACCCCTCGATTGTCTGCTCTCCTGCCTCTAGTATCACCGGAAGCAACTGATGTTTGCACCGGCCGTTCCCAGCTATCCTGTTGGGTGTCGTCGCCCAGGAAGTTTTCCACCAAGCGGACCGCTGAATCCAGGGGAAATGCAGCGTGTCTTTTTACCCAGGAGCGGGAGGAGGGGGGCAGTATCTATATGAACTGCTCGAGCACAAACTGTTCAAGGATCTCTGCCTTGTCATGTTTTTCCGGTTGTATCCACCTGGCATATAAGTCTACTAAGCGGTGGGCTACGACCCGGGGTCTGTCTCGGTTTGTATATTTGACTGTCCGGAACCGCTGTCGGTAGGTCTCTGGCGTGAGGCCTATGCGATCCAGAATAGCAGCCTTTAGTTTCTGATAGTCCATGACCTCGTCTGCTGGAAGAGCCTGGTAGGCTGCCTGAGCTTCCCCTATGAGGAGTGGAGCCAGAGTCGTTACCCAGCGATCAACTGTCCAGCCGTGGGCCGTGGCTACCCTTTCAAATGTGAGGAGAAATGCCTCTGGGTCTTCGTTTGGCTTCATTTTAGGCAGCATCACCGGTGGGTTATTTGGAATCCCTGGTCTGCCTGGGGTTGGGATCCAGGGCAGGAAGGGAGCAGCATCATCAGGAACACCCAGAAAAAAATACAAAACTCATCATAGTGTAGTATGAAAAATAAATGTCAATGTGTGGAACTTGGCTCTTTAAATAACCTACTTACAGAATGTAAGATATCTTACATTCTGTAAGTAGGTTATTTAAAGAGCCAAGTTCCACACATTGACATTTATTTTTCATACTACACTATGATGAGTTTTGTATTTTTTTCTGGGTGTTCCTGATGATGCTGCTCCCTTCCTGCCCTGGATCCTAAACTGTTGTAAGGGAATCAGTGCATATTCCCTGGAAGGTTGAGAGAATTCGTCAGTTTCACAAACTTTTAATTTTATTTTTTTGAGCACTTTTATAGTTGTTAAGCGCCTTTCCAAGTCACTGGGTTTCACACTGCCTGGGGTTGGGCCTTCGACCAGCAGTTGGAGTAGCTTTTCCTCTCGCCGGGCCTGTTGCTCATCTTGCTGGGCTTGTCGCTCAGCTTGCTGGGCTTGTCGCTCTGCTTGCTTCTCTGCTAGCTGGAGCTGTTGCTCAAGGAACTGAGAAAAAAATTTCTCCATTTTTTTTTGTGTGGCCCTTTAGATACAGGGCCGTTTGACATCCCAGTTCTGACACCACCTGTGGCAGGACGGCCTGTAGCCGAGGTCAGGGAACAGTCCACACGTATAGTTTCAGGATAAATAAAAACGTTCAGTGGCTTTATTTCTCCACAGTAACATAACATGTGGGTATACTGTCCCTTTAACAAAATAAATCCTGCTCCACTTTGGGAGAAAAACTGACTAATAACACAGCAGACCTATCTAGCAGGCTGGCTGGCTGGCTAAACCAGAACCAAACCATAAGGGTACTTTAAGCAGTCAGTAAACAAATGAATAATCCTTACTTTAGTTGAAGTAGTCTTTGGTGAAATCCCTCTGGCTAAGGGCTCACGCAGCAGTGTGCTTCTCTCTCTCTCTCTCTCTCTCTCTGGCAGCTACTGCCAGTCACATGATCCTTTATCTACCTTGCTGGCTCTCAGGTGTCAGCTAAAGAGTTCTGATTTCTTAAACTCCACCTGAGTTATCCCTTATGAGTGCTGGATGAAGCACTCAGACATATGTCTCCCAGGCGTAACTGATAGGAGTTGACTTCACTCTGTCACAAGAGTACAGTGCATGTTTTTCTAATTTACTTGAATAAATATGTCATCATTTATAAAGACTGACTGTTATCTGAAATTTCCTAGCATTGAAAGGGAATAAGGTGTGGGTTACATTACACAGAAAATAAAATGTGCATTACTATAACTATAGCTTCGCAATACTGCACATTGAATTTAGGTTAAAGACATACTAGCACTGTCTATCATTACTGCAAAGTACCATGGTAGCTGCAAAATACCATTTGGCAGTGGTCACGGGGAGCGACATCCGATGAAATCCCGGGGAATTGCACTTGGTTTTGTGCAGTCACCGGCACAGTAAGTCTTCTACATCTGCATGCACTTGAGCTGACAAAAGTAGTAGGCTGCTATCATTTGTTAATTTAACTAAATGTGTCCCCACAATCACTTTTGTGATACCCTTTATTATATGATCTGATTAATTATAGTCTTTTAAAATATATTTTTAGAAAGCATGAGTAGCTTTTTTGCACAGACTAGAGTCTGAACCAACAGTAGTATACACACTGCATGTAGAATATCACCCATTTGAAGGCTGGAATAAGAAAAACATTATTCTAAGGCTGGTCTCACCTAGGAGGCAATGTATATGTGTACTTCTGTATTCAAAATGAAATGAAAGAGTGCATTGCATTAAAAAGTTATGTATTTACCGGAAACCATTAGCAATATATGTTGGTATGTTAATATTCATTACAACAAAAAGAAAAGTGCTGAAAACGCTACTGCTTACAAACAATATGTATGGTGACCACTAGTAACTAAATATAATCAAAAAGTGTACAGACTACTTATACATATAAGCAAGGCTGCCTGATAAAAAACTGACCGAACAAGATCAGGGAAACATACATATAACAAATACAAACCGGCGCCTCAAAAAAGTCCAATAAATGCAAATATAAGATAATATGAAAACCTTATTACAGACATCAGGTACATCCGGATCCACTTGAATAATCCACTAAGAAGTTTCCTCAGGACATGTGGAATTAAACAGCGGAGGTGGGGGATGGGTGGGGGGCACGGGAGGGACTAAGGAGTAAAGAGAGCACCTAGGGGAGCTGAGACTTATAGGGGTGCTAAGGGGCACAGATGGAATAAATAATAAATAATTAGCCAACATCCACAGGCTGTCAGGAAGGCATAAATCCCCGTGGAGGAGCGAGTAGGTGAGCCGGTTGGGACCAAGAGCATGAGGGGATTGATATTGGGAGAAGAGGGGGTTGTTGAATAAAGGGAACAACTAGTTTAGGGTTTATAGAAATAGAGTAGGGAGTGAATTTGGAGATAGAGAGGAGAGATAAGGGTAGTTATGGTTTAAACCATGGTTAAAAATGGCTAAAATTCTATGTAGTTTAGAGGTCAGTTGTCAGGTTTTGGCTAAGCATAACTGCCGGCGGAGGGGGGAGTAGCCACCACTCTGCCTGCAGGTATGTGCGTCAACTCCAGGAGGTGGGGCATGACCTACCTACCTGGCAAAGACCCGGTTGCCCGTGGCCGGTTTCCGGAGCCATGGCGGTGGACCAGGAGGGAGGGGGGTCCAGAGAGAAAAGATCTCTACCGGGCAATGAACCCGAGGTCTATCAGGACCAATACGGTTCTTGTTGTTTTTAAGTGTGATGTATATGTGTATTCTTCCCTCATGTTTTACCCCTTCTTCACCCCAGCCCCAACCGGCGAAAGACTGAAACCGCTCTACAGGTGCCAGCACTACGAACCACAAGTTCAGCAAGAGCCCAGGGATCTGGGTAAGAGCAAGTTTGCTTATGAACTACCACCACACACACACCACACCATAAAATGGCGGTAATTTTTATCTCACAAAACGCCAAAGGGCTCAATAGTCCACATAAGCAGAGGGTCGCCTTCGCAGAGTTTAAGAGGAGAAGGGCAGATGTGGTCTTCCTCCAGGAAACTCACTTCAGCTCACGAAACAGCCCAAAATTCCTAGACTCACACTACCGAAAGTTCTTTCTAGCATCAGGTGAGGAAAAAAAGAAAGGAGTAGCTATATTGATACATAATAACACCCCCTTCCAGGTTGAAAAGATCAAAAGAGATCCTAAGGGAAGGTACTTGGTGCTGGTCGGGCTCCTCAAGCAGGCCAGAATAACGCTGGCATGTATATACGCGCCTAGCGAAGGACAAACAGATTTCTTTAACTCATTCTTCCAGAAGCTACAGCAGTGGGCTGAGGGACATATAGTCCTGGGAGGAGACTTCAATACAGTCATGAACCCCAGCGTAGATCGTGCCACATCCCAGCAATCCATAAGGAGGGAGGGAAATACCCCATTACTGAAGGGACTAAAACAAATTGGCCTAGTGGATATATGGAGAGAGCAGCACCAAGGAGACCGCAGCTACTCCTTCTATTCCCATCCCCATGACAGCTACAGTAGGATTGACCACTTCTTTGTATCGGGCAGAATGGTCCCACAAATCTCAGACACAAGCATACATGATATTACATGGTCGGACCATGCATCAATAGAGCTAAGATGCAGTCAAATTGGGTATGTCAGGCCAGGAGCAAACTGGAAGCTAAACGAATCGATATTTAAAATACCGGATATACAGAAAAAAGTCAAAGCCGAAATTTCGGACTACTTTCGGATAAACAGTGGCAGTGTGGATTCCCAGTCTCTGTTATGGGAGGCTCATAAGGCCACGATACGAGGGGTACTAATCGGTATAGCTGCAAATAGGAAAAAGAAAAAGGAAGTCAAATTAACTCAGCTATATCAAAGGTTACATGAGCTCTCTATACTACATAACCGGACAGGTAGAGAGGATACTCTGAAGGAGTTGAAGGATGTTAGGATTGAACTAAACATCCTCCTTACCTCCAGGGCTGAGAAAGACATGAGTTGGACACAGAGGAAGTTCTATGAGAAAGCTAATAAACCGGACACTATGCTAGCCACCAGACTCCGTAATCGGAAACCAAATTTTAATATTCAGTCTATCATAACAGCATGGGGCCAGAGTTCCTCAAACCCCAAAGTTATAGTAGGGGAGTTTGCGAAATTTTACGCACAGCTATATAATGGGGAGAAGGTGGTTCACAACGCTAGGACAAGTAGTAATCTACGGAAATTCCTGGCGGACGCGGCCCTGCCACAATTGACCAGATTAGAGCGAGAGGCACTACAAAGCGACTTTACAAGGGAGGAATTGGAAGCGGTAGTAAAAAACTTAAAAGCGTCAAAAGCCCCAGGCCCGGATGGGTTCTCCAACCTGTATTATAAAAAATTTATCGGAGTTCTAGCTCCACATATGCTCCAGCTGTTCAATGGAGTACTAGCAGGAGAGCCCTTCCCGGGGCAGATGCTCCAAGCGTCAATTTCAGTAATTCATAAAGAGGATAAGGATCCCACTAGTTGCCAAAGTTACCGGCCAATATCATTAATTAATACAGATGTTAAAATCTATTCTAAACTACTGGCCAATAGATTAAATGTAATCCTGCCGAGGCTTATCCACCCGGATCAAGTTGGCTTCATTAGAAATAGACAAGCGGCCGACAACACTAGAAGGATTGTGGATATAATAGACTTTATAGGAGCCAACGAGATTCGAAGTATAGCCCTAAGCCTAGATGCGGAAAAGGCCTTCGACAGGATTGATTGGCCATACTTGGAGTCCACGCTTGGAGCGTTTGGGTTTGGAGGCATATTTCAATAGGCAGTCAAGGCATTATATGCTGCACCAGCAGCTAGGGTGGTACACCAGGGGTTCCCCTCAGAACTTTTCCCAATTAAAAGTGGCACGAGGCAGGGATGCCCGCTTTCGCCCCTGCTATTCGCCTTATGCATTGAGCCACTCGCAGCACAAATTCGGAACAACGCTGATATCTCTGGGGTACAAATCCACTCCCAGGAGCACAAAGTAGCTTTGTACGCAGATGACATCATTCTAACCCTTACCAAGCTGCTCATCTCGCTACCCAATCTGTTCGAGCTTCTAGAGCGTTTTTCCCAGATCTCTGGTTTTAAAATAAATCAGTCTAAATCAGAGGCCTTAAGCCTCAACATACCAAGAGAAATGGAGAAGCTGATAGAACTCAATTTTGAGTTTAGATGGCGTCCTTCTTCCATGAAATACCTAGGAGTGCATATCACGAAAAAGACAAGCTCCTTATATCCGGCTAACTATCCCAAACTGTTGAGGACTCTCAAAAAAGAGCTACAGGAATGGAAGGCATATGGTATTTCTTGGTTGGGGAGGATCTATAGCGTCAAGATGAATATCCTTCCCCGGATTCTATATCTGTTCCAAACTCTCCTGATTGCCGTGGTATGAGCAGCCATTACAGGGCTTCAAAAAGCAATTTCACAATTTATTAGGAACGGTAAAAAACCACGGATTAAAGTAAAAATGCTGCAGAAAGCTAAGGAAGCTGGTGGCCTGGCGGTTCCGAGCGTTTTATCCTACTACAAAGCGGCACAGTTGTGCCAAATTACGCAGTGGCATGGAGATCCTGGGCTCAGGCGATGGGTGGCGCTGGAGAGGGAGAAGTGCGCCCCTCTGGAGCTCAAGGACCTGATCTGGTACCCGAGGACACGGGTGAAGGATGTACTCATTCCGCTGACCTCTGTGCTCAACTCACTCTCGGTCTGGGAGGCTTCTAAAGGTAATCGCTCAATAACCTCCAAACACACTCTTATGGCGCCTTTATACGGCAATCCGGATTTTGCTCCTGGTTTGGCAGACAAGAGTTTTCCGCTTTGGCGTAAATTGGGGATTAGGCGATTGAAGGACCTGGAGGATAAAGGCAAGATTAAATCCTTTGAACTATTACAGTCGGAAACAGACATACCCAACACTGAATTTATGAGGTACCTCCAGGTTCGGGCATATTACAACGCACACCCGGTGAGACCACCGTTGACGAATTTTGAGCAGCTTTGCGTGCGCGGGGCAGACACGCGGGGACTGATCTCTGCCTTGTACAGAGGGGTGGTGAACACTGACTCTGACAGGACAGTCAAACCCCGTTTTATGGTTCAATGGGAGGAGGATCTTCAGGGTCAACTAGAGGACGAGGACTGGTCTGCGGTGTTCAAAGCCGCAGCTACTAGCTCCATCTGCACAACATTGAAGGAGAACTCATATAAGGTATTATTACGCTGGTATCTCACCCCAGTTAGATTAGCAAAATTCATCCGGGGCTCTTCCCCGCTCTGCCCTAGGCAGTGCGGGGAACAAGGGGATCTGGTTCACATGCTGTGGTCTTGCCCGAAAATAGTGCCGGTCTGGACCCAGATCCGAGATTGGCTGCAGAGGATCTTTTTGGGGCTCAAAATTCAGCTGGACCCGTGGCTATTTTTATTAGGTAAACCTACGAATGAGGTATCTAGATCGGGTAACAAGCTGATAGCACACTTTGCTACCGCTATGAGGTGTGAGACCGCAGCATTGTGGAATCAGAATGCGATTCCTTCTATAGACAAAATCAGAAACAGAATTTGGTTCATTTGCCGAATGGAGAAGTTAACGAGTTTAGTTAACGATTCGGCCGATAAATTCGAAAAAGTCTGGTCATTATGGTTGGCTCAGACTGATATCCAGGGGATGAATGATGCCACAATATGGCTTTGATAGATTTAGGTGAGTTCTCCTTGGATGGGTGGCTGGGAGCTAGATATTACAATCTGACAGCAGGGTTCCCCCAGGGTTTTAGCGATATTCTATATAGATAGAAGCCGAAAAGCTGAAGTGGATCTGGCCCAGGGACCTCTGAGAGGTGGACAGGAGCAGGGCGTCAGTAGTGGTGGTGCAGGACACCTGATAACACATGGAAAGTGAGTCTTCTACGCCGTTCCCCCTCCCCGTCCCTACCCCCCCCCACCTTCCCTTCCCTTTTTCTTTCCCCTTTGTTGATGTTGGTCTGTCAATGTCTTGTCCTGTGGTCCCCCCATCGTGCGTCCGTTTTTTGTAGTTTGTCCCTGTAAGTTAGGTGTATACTTGGAACAATTATCAATATCCTGTATTCTCCTGTCTGTATGCACAAAAAACTAATAAAAACAAAGTTGAAAAAAAAAAAAAAGTCCAATAAATGCAAATATAAGATAATATGAAAACCTTATTACAGACATCCAATCTGGTACATCCGGACCCACTTGAATAATCCACTAAGAAGTTTCCTCAGGACATGTGGAATTAAACACAAGGGACAATCATAGTTTGTTCTGCTGCATAAATAACATAACAACAAACAACTAGGACAGGACAAGACTAACACACTAACAAACAATAAACAGTCAAAACACTGCTGAAATAATCAGTTAAGCTAATTTATTAAAATATAAAAGAGACAATGTCTGTCTAAAAATACATGAGTTGTGTCATGCTGCTGATCCGGTTTACAAAAACCTGAATCCTACTCACAACAAGATAGGCTTTAAATACGTAGGCACATCAAAACAGTGGAAGACTCCCAATGGCTCCTCCGCTGCAGGGGAACGCCTGTGTAGGCGATCCGATGCTGTCTGTGTGCTCCGTGTACTGAGCTCAAGTGCAGGAGCAGACGTTGGGGAGAATTTCACTGAGAGCTGCTAGGCTGTTTTCACAGTGCCTAAAGGGCTGCGTGCCCGTCTCTCACGATCAGCTGTAATCTCTGACCCTACGTGTCACTTCCTCAGGGGTATATAGAGTGTTAGAACTAGTCTGTATATATATATATATACATGTCCAAAGGCAGTGATTGGTTCAAAAATAGCCAACCAGATGGTACTAACACAAATCTCAGCATGTGTAACAACAACTACAACTGAGAAACAAAACATATATACAACAATAATAATGAACATTTAGACCTGTATTTTTAGACAGACTTTGTATCTTTTGTATTTTAATAATGTAGCCCTTGTACCACCCCTCCCCCCCCCCCAAGTGAGATTGTGGTAGGTATGCTCTTTTAGCTACTACTTCAGGGTGTTGTGCTGTACCTGTTGGTAAACAGGAGGGCTGAGTGCTCCGCGATGTTGTGGGGAGAACCAGGACAGTGGTACAGGTTACCTTGATATTTCTCGGTGCAGCGCCTCCAGACAGTATGGATCCCCTGTGTTGAGCAGGGGATGGCCCATACCGACAACTAATTTTGGCTCTGTACGCTACCACAATGAATTTGAAATGAAACAACAGAGATGTAATAGAAGTGCAGACTTTCAGCTTTAATTCAAGGGGTTGAACAAAAATATTGTATGAAACGTTTAGGAATTGCAACCATTTTCATACACAGTCCCCTTATTTCACGGGCTCAAATGTAATTGGACAAATTAACACAATCATAAATAAAATGTTCATTTTTAATACTTTGTCAAGAATCCTTTGTGTAACGCCTGTATGCCCGCAGACCTGGCCAGTCCCCAGTACTGAGGTGGGTAAGGGTATAACACGCACCCACAGCAGTGAGGGCCTGCCCAAAGTGTGGTAGTAGCGTTGCCGGGCCTGGTGAGTAAGGGTTAACTTTATACTTGCTGAGTCCGGGGTGCCAGAGGTCGGAGGGTAATGTCCAAGAGCCAGAGTTCAGGGGTTGGAGAGAGCAGCGTAGTGATGTCCGAAAGCCAGGGTTCAAGGGCAGGAGAAGGCAGCATAGTCAAGTCCAAAGCAGAGTTCAAGTTCAAACCAAAGGAATCCAAACAGGGGCAGTGACAGGAACCAGGGCTGAAACAGACAAGGGAGCTAGGCATAGACACTGCACACACAGGAGCTACAGGAAAGCTATGCAGAGCAAGCACTGAGAGGACAGAGTGGGGTTATATGGGAAGAAGGGCCAATAGGAGTGAGGGGTGTAGCAGAGGCTTGAGTGGGTAATTGCAGGGATAGGTTCGTGAGAGCAGGGGAGGAGACAGGGAGGTAATCGAGGGTAATAGCCTGCAACCGACGGGGGGCGGAGCCAGTGCCTGGGATCGGGTGATAAATGGAGCGGGTGCGCGCGCCTTCTGTAACCTTGTTATGTGCGCGCACCGCGCGTGTACCAGAGCATGGGGGAAGCATCGCAGAGGAGGCGCTCGGCACCATAGACAGAGGGGAAGGAGGAGCGGAGGAACCAGGTAAGGAAAGGGCTGAGATGGCGGAGGCACGCCGAAGGGCGGGTGTACCTCGATAGGAGGTAAGCGATTGGGAGCACGCGCGCTCGATGAGGGGACCGTGCGCGTGCGCAGAATGAGTGCCTGGGCGCGCGGACTGTGCCGTGGAGGAACGGCTCGGGGAGGAGGAAAGTGGTTGGGGATGTAGGGAAGCGGGACAGCTAGCCTCTGTGGGACCTGGGGTGACGGGGACATACTGGGAAGCGCGAGTCCCCCCGATCCGTTACAGTATCCCCCCCCTTGAGGATCGGACTCCGGACGATCCTCCCAAGGTCTATGAGGAAACTTCCGACGGAACTGTCTTAGGAGTGCTGGGGCATGAATGTGATGAGATGGTATCCAGGAGCGTTCCTCCGGGCTATATCCTTTCCAGTGTACGAGAAACTGAAGTCTGCCCCTGGACCAGCGAGAATCGAGCATGGAGTGGACTTCGAATTCTTGTTGTCCTTGTATGACGACCGGATTAGGTCTTTGAGGGCTGTCCGGAAAATGGGCATTTTGGATCAAGGACTTAAGAAGAGACACGTGGAATACAGAGGGGATCTTCATAGTAGGAGGAAGTACAACTCGGTACGCGACCGGGTTGATCCTTTCGAGGACCTTGAAAGGACCCAAAAATCTCGGGGCCAGTTTATGGGAAGGAGTCTTGAGCTTGATATTCTTGGAAGATAGCCAAACTCTGTCTCCGGGTTTGAATACTGGGCCCACTTGACGTCGCCGATCCGCTTGCGTCTTTTGTCTTTGAACGGAACCTTGCAAAGCTTTTAGGATCTTTTTCCAAGAATTTTGAAGACTGGAAATGTGAGAATCTGCTGCGGGAACACCAGAGGGGAGGGAGGAGAGGGGAAGACTGCTGGGATGGAATCCATAGTTAATGAAAAAAGGCGACTCTTGCGTGGATTCGTTTTTTAATGAGTTAATGGCAAACTCAGCCCAGGGTAATAGGTCCACCCAATTGTCTTGTGATTCAGACATGAAGCATCTGAGATACTGTTCCAGAGTCTGATTCATTCTCTCCGTCTGCTCGTTGGTTTGTGGGTGATAACCCGAGGAAAATAGAAGGGAAATGCCAAGTCTCTGAGAAAAAGCTCTCCAAAACTTAGAAATGAATTGAGTACCTCTGTCTGAAACAATCGAAATAGGAACACCGTGTAATCTGAAGATTTCCTTAGAAAAAACGTCGGCCAAGGTAGCTGAATTGGGGAGGCCCTTGAGGGGTATAAAGTGTGTATGCTTTGAAAACCTGTCTACTACCACAAGGATCGTATTCATCCCTTTAGAATTAGGAAGTTCCACAATAAAGTCCATGGAGATATGTTTCCAAGGTTGTTCCGGAATAGGAAGAGGCATGAGGAGACCAGAAGATTTGTGTCGGGCGGATTTGTTCTGGGCACAGACCGGACAAGCTCTGGTGAAGTCGAAAAAGTCCCTGTTCATCTTAGGCCACCAAAAGGTCCGTTTGATAAGATCTACCGTCCTCTCGAAGCCTGGATGACCAGCAGATCTAGACAAATGTCCCCACAGAAGTATTTTGTGGCGAAAACGCGGGGCAGCGTACAACCGTCCTTCGGGCACTTTAAATCTCCTAGGAATATGAGCCTGGGCTTTATTGGTTTCATCCAAGATATCAAAGTTGTTGGCGGAAATAATACACTTGGCGGGAAGAATCGTCTCCGAGGATTCATTAGATTCATTCTCCGTGGAGAACTGGTGAGGCAAAGCATCGGCCTTGATATTCTTGGTGCCAGGAATATAAGAAATTGTGTAATTGAACCAAGAAAAGAACAAAGCCCAGTGGGCTTGACGGGATCCCAAACGACGAGCCCCCTCAATGTACAATAAGTTTTTGTGATCGGTGAGGATGGCTACTGGCTCCTTGGTACCCTCGATGAGATGTCTCCATTCTTGGAGGGCCAATTTGAGGGCCAGAAGTTCACGGTTCCCGACATCATAATTTCTCTCGGCCGAAGAGAAATTCCTGGAAATGAATCCACAAGGATAGAGTTTTTCTTGTGGGGAAGATCTCTGAGAAAGCACTGCGCCGGCTCCTACATCAGAGGCGTCTACTTCTAAAGTAAAAGGAAGAGAAGTATCCGGATGCCAAAGGATGGGGGCAGACACGAAGGCTCTTTTGAGAAAGTCAAAGGCTTCAATGGCTTCAGGAGACCAAACAGTCGGATCAGCACCTTTCTTGGTCAGAGCAGTGATGGGTAGAGCAATAGTAGAGAAATTACGGATTAATTTCCGATAGTAATTAGCAAAGCCAAGGAAGCGCTGCACATCTTTGAGGGAGTTCGGCAACAGCCAGTCGAGTACAGACTTCAATTTCTCAGGGTTCATGGTGAAGCCTTTGTCAGAGATTATATAGCCTAAGAAGGCTGTGGAAGATTGATGGAAAAGACATTTCTCCATTTTCGCGTAGAGGCGATTAGCACGAAGCCGAGAGAGTACCAACTTGGTATGGCGAATGTGCTCCTCCAGGCTTTTGGAGAAAATGAGAATGTCGTCCAGATATACGATGACGAATGTTCCCAAAATGTCCCGGAAGATATCATTCATGAACTCTTGGAAACCAGCAGGGGCATTGCATAGGCCGAATGGCATCACCAAGTACTCATAATGTCCCGAACGCGTGTTAAACGCGGTTTTCCATTCATCCCCGTCTCTTATTCGAATAAGATTGTAGGCCCCTCTTAAATCGAGTTTGGAGAATATAGAGGCTCCTTGTAGACGGTCGAAGAGTTCTGAAATCAAAGGAAGGGGGTACCATTTTTTTTACCGTAATCTTATTAAGCCCACGAAAGTCGATACAGGGTCTTAAGGAGCCATCCTTCTTCTTCACGAAGAAGAAGCCTGCCCCGGCGGGGGAGGTGGAATTCCGGATGAACCCCTTCTTAAGATTCTCCTGGATGTATGACGTCATCGCTTCCATCTCGGGCACAGATAAGGGGTAAGACTTGGACTTGGAGAGTATGGTTCCAGGAATCAAATCAATGGGACAGTCATAAGAGCGATGAGGGGGTAACACCTCAGCCTGGGTTTTATTGAAGAAATCTAAGTATTCATTGTATACCTTCGGCAAAGCAGAGTGCGTAGATGAGGTGGTGTCGAGGCCAGCGAGTACGGAAACAGAAGGAGAAGTCGTCTTCTCTGAGGTCGCAGCCCATTGGATCGGCAGAACATTGGTCCAATCAATACGCAGGTTGTGGAGCTGAAGCCACGGCAGTCCCAGAATAACCTGGACAGTAGGGGAGTGGAAAACATCGAAGACCATTACCTCAGTATGACCATCCGCGGTGGTCAGGGTAAGTGGAATTAACTCCCAAATGATGACGGCTGGTTGGAGCGGTCGGCCGTCAATAGCCTGCAGGCCGATGGGTGACTTTTTCTTGACTAATGGAATTTGGTTGTTGCAAGCGAAGGCGTAATCAAGAAAGTTGCCACCAGACCCGGAGTCAATGAACACTTCAACCTCTATTTGAAGATCAGGACCCACGAGAGTTATGGGGAGTAAAATCTTCTTCGGTAGTTCCTTAGGGAGAGAGGGGCAAGGAGAAATAGTACCCAGTAGAAGCCCCTCTACCTTTACTGGGCGTTCCCGTTTCCCGGTTTCAAGTGGCAGTGACGAAGTTGGTGTTCTGGGGAACCGCAGTAATAGCAGAGACCCTCCTCACGGCGTCACGCCTTCTCAGTGGCCCGAAGCTGTTTGCTACCGATCTGCATCGGTTCAGGGGCTTCCAACGCGGGGAAGGTCAATGGAGGAGACTTAGGAGAAACAGGCAAGAACAAGAGAGAACGAGAATGGTGGCGCTCATGGTGTCGTTCTTGAGTGTGCTGATCCATCCGGATACTGAGGGCAATGAGTTCCCCGAGAGATGAAGGCCGTGCGAGAGCTGCAAGGTCATCCTTGAGAGATTCAGACAACCCGTGCCAGTGTGCCGCAGCGAGAGCTTCATCGCTGGGTTTCTGCAGCGATGGTGCAGAACTTCACCGCGTATCTTGCAGCTGACCTACGAGCCCGAGAGAGATGAAACAAGGAAAAAGCGGCAGTCTCCCTACGCGCTGGTGTGTCAAAAACCTGTTGGAACTGAAGCCGGAATTTGGAGTAATCTTGGGTTATATCTGGTCTGTGGTCCCAGAGGGGAGAAGCCCAAGCGAGAGCGTTGCCAGTGAGTAGGGCATAGACATAGGCCACCTTAGTACGACCAGTAGGGAAGTGGGACGGGGACATCTCGAACTGGACGTCACACTGATTCAGGAACCCTCGGCAAGCGAGGGGATCCCCGTCATACTGGTTGGGGGGTGGAATACGTGGCCCCGGATTACTTATAGGCACTGGGGCCGGGGTAGACGGTGCCACAGGAGATTCCCGGAGAGATAAATTAGAAAGTTTGTGTGACATTAGTGAGTTGGTCGCTTAGGAATTGCCAATGTTCCATGGAGACACCTTGGCCCACCTCAGGGGGGTCTGCATTTGTTGGGCTCTGCATAATGTAATGCCTGTATGCCCGCAGACCTGGCCAGTCCCCAGTACTGAGGTGGGTAAGGGTATAACACGCACACACAGCAGTGAGGGCATGCCCGGAGTGTGGTAGTAACGTTGCCGGGCCTGGTGCGTAAGGGTTAACGTTATACTTGCTGAGTCCGGGGTGCCAGAGGTCGTAGGGTAATGTCCAAGAGCCAGTGTTCAGGGGTTGGAGAGAGCAGCGTAGTGATGCCCGAAAGCCAGGATTCAAGGGCAGGAGAAGGCAGTGTAGTCAAGTCCAATGCAGAGTTCAAGTTCAAACCAAAGGAATCCAAACAGGGGCAGGGACAGGAACCAGAGCTGAAACAGACAAGGGAGCTAGGCATAGACACTGCACACACAGGAGCTACAGGAAAGCTATGCAGAGCAAGGACTGAGAGGACAGAGTGGGGTAATATGGGAAGAAGGGCCAATAGGGGTGAAGGGAGGCGCAGAGGTTTGAGTGGGTAATTGCAGGGATAGGTCTGTGAGAGCAGGGGAGGAGACAGGGAGGTAATCGAGGGTAATAGCCTGCAACCGACGGGGGGCAGAGCCAGTGCTTGGGGACGGGTGATAACTGGACAGAGGGGAAGGAGGAGCGGAGGAACCATGTAGAGAAAGGGCTGGGATGACGGAGGCACGCTGAGGGGCGCGTATACCTTGATAGGAGGTAAGCGATCGGGAGCACGGATGCTCGGCGAGGGGACCGCGCGCATGCGCAGAGCGAGTGCCTGGGCGTGCGGACCATGCCATGGAGGAATGGCTCGGGGAGGAGGAAAGAGGTTGGGGACGTAGGGGAGCGGGACAGCTAGCCTCCATGGGACCTGGGGTGATGGGGACACGCTGGGAAGCGAGTCCCCTGATCCGTTACACTTTGCTGGCAGTGACTGCTTGAAGTCTGGAACGCATGGACATCAACAAACGCTTTGTTTCCTCCTTTGTGATGCTTTGCCAGGCCTTTACTGTAGCTGTCTTCAGTTGTTGTTTGTTCGTGGGTCTTTCTTTGTCTTCAGCAAGTGAAATGCAAGCTGGATTGGGTTGAAATCAGGTGATTGACTCGGCCATTGCAGAATATTCCACTTCTTTGCCTTAAAAAACTCCTGGGTTGCTTTCGCAGTATGTTTTGAGTCTCTGTCCATCTGTAAAGTGAAGCGTGTCCAATCAACTTAGCTGAATTTGGCTGAATCTGAGCAGACAATATATCCCTATACACTTCAGAATTCATCCGGCTGCTTCTGTCACATCATCAATAAACACTAGTGACCCAGTGCCATTGTAAGCCATGCATACCCATGCCATCACACTGCCTCCACCGTGTTTTACAGATTATGTGGTATGCTTTGAATCATGAGCCGTTCCAAGCCTTCTCCATACTTTTTTCTTCCCATCATTCTGGTACAGGTTGATCTTGTAGAGTGGGCTACATATTAAAGAGATGTAATTCCTAAACCCTTCCTCCAATTTGGATGTGAATACCATCAAATTAAAGCTGATAGACTGCACTTTAAGCCCATATTCGTTATTTAACTGTAACTTGAATTTTGGTACACAGCCGAAATAACAAAACTTGTATCAGTGTCCAATTATTTCCGGACCTAACTATTACAGTTCTTTCCCAGCTCCCGGGAACACAGTACCCTGACTCTCAGGCTTTGTGCCCAGATCAGCTCTGGTGTACCCCTCCTCCATCTCCTTATGAAGTGGAGGGCTGATGTTGTTCTCTCTCCACAGAGGGAGGAGAGAGAATGAGACAGGGCCCTCCTCAATTTGGGAAAGTTCCAATATGTATAACCTGAAGTGGATGGCTTTAACCCTGCCCCTTAACAAGACAGGTTGAATACTGATTGGCTATCACACACTATAGATGAACCAATCAGTATCCTTCCCTCAGGCTGACACTTTCTGGTTGTTGCTAAGGCCCGCCCTTGGATACTGGTGACCCAATCCAAGTCTGCAAAAGCACACAAGCCCTGGAAAGAAGGAATTAACCCCTCCACTGCCGGCACCTAACAGGACTTATACTGAAAAGAAGTAGCGGCCGGAGGCTAGGCTACAATAAATTAGCTAACTGTTTATTTCAGCAGTGTTTTGATTGTTCATTGTTTGTTAGTGTGTTAGTCATGTCCTGTCTTCCCGTGAGGCAAACTTCTTTGTGGATTATTCAATTGGATCTGGATGTTCCAGATTGGACTTCTGTAATAAGGTTTTCATATTACCTTATATTTGCATTTATTTGACTTTTTGAGGCGCTTGTTTGTATTTGTTAAGTTATTATTCATGCACTTACACTCAACGGACATCTTTTTTGTATTTGTATGGCGTGCGTCATGTAAAATTATATATACATTAATATATTGTAAGTCATAATGAAACCCTGTTAAAAAGTACATGAATTATGAAGATATAGTACCATTATCCGCTTAACTTACCGTTAATCAAATGCACAGTTCAACAATGACATACATTGAAAAATATATTTCGCCTTTGCAGTTTGTTACCATCATTGATAAGAACATTTGTAAAGCAATTTCAATATTAGGAAATGTTGACTCCACTTTGTCATGTTGTAATAGTTTTTTTTAAATTATTTTTTTAAATACATTTGTGGCAAATCAATTAAACTACCTATTCCAGAAAAAAAAATTGAAACATTCTTCGAATATTTTTAAAAATAAAAAATTAGGCAATATAAAATTAACAACAATATACTATATCACATCAAAATAAAAAACATGATAATTAAGTAATGTTCAGTTAGAACAACAAATTTTAAATATAATTGTGGGCCATAGTATTTGTGGAGCCTCTAAAAGGTCGGGGGCCCTTGAGAGGTCCTGGGCTTCAGGCCAGTTAGCCCATGTCTTAAGATGGCACTCCCTGGAGGTCACCTAATAGGAATCCGTAAGTGCCTTTCTGCGGTTTGGTAGACATTTTGTTTTCCTGGGCTGGGGAAAACTGTAAGTATCTAGGAAACTGGGGGGTCCTCAGAGGTGAAAATAGAACAATTCAGCTCCAGAGGACCCCTTGGCTCAAATCAATTATACATATAAACTCCGCCTCTAACGCCACCCCTGAAGTATAACTTTCCTCTTTGTAAAAAAAGGATGTTGACGCACACACCGCACAACTCCTACAAATTAGTTTTATGCATTGGAGCACAGAGCTGCACTAATTGCTATTTTTCTGTATGTCTTTTTTTAAAACAAATTCCCTTATAGCGATGGTTTATTCATAGCCCCCATAGTTCAAAAAGATTTTACAGTTTAGCAGTGTATATAACAGAGGGGACCAAAGTGAATTAGTGGAATTGGCACATTCAATAGGTTAAACACAGGTGATCGACACCTTTTTTTAATTTTTAATATCGCCATAGTAATCAAAAGCAAATAAAAATAAACGATACATTTTTATACAAGGAGCACAATTGTGAAAATATTACTTTAGGGAGGATTGAATCAATGTAAGAATGGCACTTTTATTGATAGGTTGTTTAAAAAAATATGTTTTACCTGATGTGTGTGACTGCCCATTTCAAGAAAATATGTATTTTCTATTTCTATTTGAAAGTCTATATAATGTTTCCTACAGTACACTTTCGGTCTAAGCAGATGAGTGGAGGGCACTTGAATTATGGATGATAGGTTAAGCTACCAAAGGTCTCTGTTAACCTACTGTAAGATAGTTCCAGCTTGCACACATCTGCACAAACAGGCTAAGAATTACTATAGACAGGGCATTTTGAGCTAAATTGTGCTGACAATAATGGAATCATGGATGCATAGATATTCTGTATGCTTTCATATTTTTAGAATACTTTAGTAAAAACACTCTGTTGTGTAAACCAGCTACACTTGTATTAAGAACCTTTTTAGCGAACTCAGTTCTGCACATCTTCATTACTTGTAAGGGTCTCACATAGATAGCCAGCTGAATTTACTATATACTTTTTGACACACAGGGTGATTTGTGACATGGGTGAGTTCCCAACAGAGCTGTGAGAACCTAGTGGAATATTTCTTACTTACAGTAGTATGCCCATAGTAGATTACCAGTTATCCATCGTTTCATTCTTCTGAATATTAATCAAATGTAGTAATTTTTTTTAATGTACAATACATTGAAGACACTGTAGTTCAGACTATATTAACCAGGTCAACTTCTCTGCAGAACAACGTATTCACTGTTCCATGCAGTTTTTAGCTTGATTGTTTTCTTTGGCTTCTATATTTTCCTTTAAAGTTTTGGACACCTGTGCTGTGAAAATAATACTTATAATGTTTGTCACTGAGGGTCCTGTATCAAAAGGGGTGTTGTGGGGTAAATCAGAGGCTGGACACAGGAGATCAAATGCACATAATTATTTTATTTTATTCAGCGGGAGGTAGAAAACTTTATAACAACTAAATAATTTCCATCAGCATAAGAAAACACAGAGTCTAACGTAAAAGGTAGCAATTCATGGAGTTCTTATATAGAGCATTTGGTACTAGAGTTAATACCTCAGGCAGGATGTAACGGTCGTGCTAGCCACAAACCGGGACCGGACAGCGGGGCTGAGGCGGGGATGTGAATACGCCGACCTTCGGCCACGGAGTCAGGTCCGGAGTGTGGATTCCGTGGTCAAACGTAGCCAGGTCAGGATTGGAGAAGGCAGGGTAATCCGTAGACAAGCCGGGGTTAGAGCAGTCAGCACAGGAGCGATGGTCGCGGTCACAAGCCGGGGTCATCATTAGGAAACTTGAGCGAAGCTGCTTCAGCGTAGAAGAACTTCAGGAAGGAAGGAACAGGGAATCCAGTGCTTCAGCACAGAACAGCTCTCCGTAGCCTGGTACAGCTGTGAGTAGTGGAGGCTACTGGAAGCAGGAAGATTGCAGAAGGTATAGCACAGAGGATCCAGCGCTTCAGCACAGAACAGCTCTCCCTAGTCGGGTGCAGCTGTGAGTAGTGGAGGCCACTGGAAGGTCACTGGTAACAGGAAATGCAGATAGGCAACCGGAACAACGATGCAGGCCTCTGCAAGGAGAATATGCAGACAGGCAACAGGAACACCGATGTAGGCTTCTGCAGACAGGCAACCGGAACAATGAAGCTTAGGCCTCGGTCCCGCTGCGCTCGTTGGCGCGGGCGGCAATGTAGCGAGTTCCCCACCAGCAGGGGAATCCTCGCGAGCCGGTCCCGGTCCCCACTGGCTGCACAGCTGACTACACGCTGTGGCGCGTCAGCCGCTGGAGACACCAGAGAATGGTGTTTCCTAGCGTTGACGCGTGACGTGTGTGGCTGTGAGCCAATGGGGAGGGGAGGGGAGGCTTCGGGAGGAGGAGAGGCTTCGGGGAGCGGGGAGGAGTGTGGCGTGAAAGCAGGTGAGTGCCTGTCTGTGTGTGTGTCCCTGTCTGTGTGTGTATGTGTGTGCCCGAGTGCGTGAGTGCCTGCCTGTGTGTGTGTGTGTGTGTGTGTGTGTGTGTGTGTGTGTGTGTGTGTGTATGAGTGCGTGAGTGCCTGCCTGTGTGTGTGTGTGTGTGTGTGTATGAATGAGTGCCTGCGTGTGTTTAAACTTACCTTTCCAGCTCCAGCCCGAGTCCGTGGAGGGAGGGGGGGGAGAGTAGCGGGTCTCTCCGCTCAAGCCACGCCCCCCCTCCCTGTCAAACCGCCCACCACCCGCCCACCTCCCGCTCCGGCTCCCGCTCCCTACAGACCGCATATCGCGGTCTGTGTATCTCAGCGCACCGCCTGTCAGCAGTGCGGGTGCGCTGACTCTGGGAGCGGGGCCTTAGCCTTAGAGTGCTGGGGACTCCAGCGCTTCAGCACAGGAAACAGGAAAGGCTAAGGCAGAGGTGTTTGTGCCAAACACAGTACATCCAAGGAGAACTTGGTTTATGCTCCGCAACTTCCTGGGGGGAGGGGCAGGAGTTAAATAGAACAGGCAGCCAATGAGACAGAGGTGCATAGGGGGCAAGAAGCAGGCTGCAGACTAATTGCAGGAGCAGGTGATTCTCGATTGCAGGTTCAGACAGGGGTTTGTCTGGAAACACTATAGCTCTATAAGGATGAGCTCCAGCCAAACCCACGAGCGGATTCCTTACACAGGCTATACAGATTTTTGGCACTCCCAGCAGTCTGTCTAGAATCAGAGGCAGAGAGTGGTGTCTCTCAGAAGCTGCATTTTGAGGCCTGTTAATCAGTGAGACTAGAGTGCATTTGAGCCCTGCTCTCACGCAGCCCTAGCTCACTGGAAAGCTATACCTGTACAACAGGTATGTAATCACACTGTATTACAGGTTAACAAGACTTTCTCTGTTACAGGGAAAATGTACTTAAAAGTAATTGTTTTGTTCATTTTTATTTGACAGTTGTGGTTTCAATGATAACCCTTTGATGGTCATTCTACGACAAGTACCATATAGTGCTGTAAATAAATCATGAAAGAAGTGGAGCAAATATTAGCCAGCTATATGTTTTTTTTGTGGGCATAGTGTGGTCCAGTGTGGTCTATCTGTACCTACCTGATCTATGGATACTGCATTTCCTGTTACAATACATTGGCAAACATTACAGTCAGATTTTTTTTTTGCACCCTCTCATCTGTCCCTTTCAGGTCTTCCCTTCACATACTGCATTTTAAATATAATACAACTGTAAAATACAGCAAAAAAAAAAAGAAAGAAGGGAATTTAATGAAATCTAATAGCAGGAGATTGGGTTGGGAATGGTTAACTTGTAAAAATTCTAGAATGTTATAAAATGTATTATGCTGCGATCCTACTCTCTTTAAAAGCCTACAATGAGTCAGCATCGTGCAGCCTTTTAATAGTCTGTGTGTGTGTGTGTGTGTGTGTGTGTGTGTGTGTGTGTGTGTGTGTGTGTGTGTGTGTGATTTATGCGGATGTTGTGAAACATTGAGCAGCTTTTGTCAAAGTCAGCAAATGACTGGTGACAGCTCAATGTTAACGGGCACCTTGGGTTCAGGGAATAGTTTGGCGAAGAGAACCATGACACATTTGCACATTTCTTTTTGCCAATTTACAACAGCAGTATTGCCAACCTAGCACCGTATCATCATAATATTTAGATTCAGTCCTCGTTTTCAACTGCATTCAATCTGAACCCCATCAGTCTACATCTGAATTGCCCCAAAGGCGGACGCTAAAAAGGGTTCTCCAAGAGCTGCTTCCCTCTGCACAGATTCAGCGTGCTAAGGGTTAATATTTGCATTTGCTTACTGCTATATGTTTTGTCAACCCTGCCCACTGGAATGTTAATGACCCAGGAGGACAAAGGATTTTGAAACCACAGCTACATCAAATCTGAACCCTTTCATTCTACATCTGCGTCACCCCAAAGGACAGCTAAAGGGTGTGAGCCGTTTGCTGATGTTAAAGCTTCTCTATTTCAATCTGAAACTCATCTGCCGTTTTATCCCCTATACCCAATTTTACAACTCTAATCAAAACCATCAAATGTCTGAATTGACTGTATAACCTCTGTTCATTTAATGTAACCCTGTATTGCTATCATAACTCTGTGCCCAGGACGTACTTGAAAATGAGAGATAACTCTCAATGTATTACTGTGACGGTAGGGGTAAATGTGACTGCTTTTAATAAAAAGTAGCACGAGAGAGGAAAGACCCTAATAGATGCACACTACTCTACTAATATCAAAAATAAATAAATGTTATTATATGAACAAAAGAACTATAAACACAACAAATTTAAGAACCAAAATGAAGCACTAGACAATCAGTGAACCCTTCATGGAGTTTATAATGTACACTCTAAATTCATAAAGTATACAAACTCAATCTAGGGTGGTATATGAAGATTCTAACTAAACTATCACAGTATGTGAAGTGGGTTATGTAGTGAGGTATCCTAATAAATCACCCTGCCTGTCACCACTGTTGAGGGCATACTAGAGACACTGGCAAAGGACATGAATAATAAGTGGCTAACATACCTGTCTATTCAAGAAGAATAACACAGCACTGCATAAATTACAGTATGTTATCCTGTAATGTATGCACTCCGTAAAGAATCTCCATGTAGATATTTAAATGTTCACAGTTGTTATATGGAGCAATAAAGTATCCGTCTGTTGTGAAAACCCCAACTATATGAAGTAGAGATATGTAGTCGTTAACTGTCTATACTGGTGTCTGACTTTTCAGACTTTGCGAGCACAGTAGTTAAGTTATGACGTAGGTATTCTGGCTCAACTCATAATTGCCTAATATGGTTTGTAGCAATTCACCTTAGAAACAGACGTAACGGAGACAAAAAAGGCTATACTGTAAGTCCTATAGCTGCAAACACCAGTTATAGTATTTCCAGTGCCGTGTATATATGCAACAGTAGCTCTTATTTTAAAACATAAAACTGGCGCAGTGCTGGCTGTTTTGAAAGAGCGCTATAAATCGGAAAACCTCTAAGTCTGTCTCAATTAGCGGTTGCCTGACTTGGCCCACAACGTAATTTAGCTTGCTAAAGCACTTATACTACATGTAGAGACATGGAAATGCCAAAATATGTGTATCCATATAGCATTCTAATAACAATCTTAACAGTGTGTACATCCAATGTTGAAGCCTGATCACAAGACCCACGGTAATTATCCCTGGTGAAAGCTATCACCAAAAATCATGAGTGATGTCAGAGTCTCTCAACTAGTGGTTACCTACCTTGGCCCACATCATAGTTAAACTTGCTGATATGTAAATGCCAGCTGGAGAGACATAAATCTTCATGCAATGTGCCGTTGTCAAGTATTTAGACTACTGACTTCACAGGGGTCCTACTCCCGAAGAAGTTCCATGTATGAATTGAAACACGCGTCGGGATATGACGTCACGAGCACGTCATGAGCGCGACTGAGGCGGCAGTCTCAGTTTGTAATCAGTTTGAAGATTTAATACCCACAGTACTCACTAGGAAGCTAAACTATGTTGTGGGCCAACTCAGGCAGCCACTAGTCGAGACAGCTTTGGACATATGTTTATAGGCAGACTTTCCAAACACCGGTGAAGGTCTGTGGCAGCTTTTCCTATGTGTCACTAACTGTATGCCATGTGATTAGACTGTTACACTATTAACACATACTGTGAAGTTTGTATGACTGTTAGTGCTAATGATATGCTAATGATATACAAAAGAGGCATGTCCATTAACATTGTTATTCCATTGTGTATCCATTAACCGTGTATGGTTAGCGGTGAAATTCAGGGCACTACGGATTTTTCAATCAAAAGTTACATTTATTGTCAGAGTAACACCGTTCGTGTTACTCTGACAATACATTTAACTGAAAAATCCATAGTGCCCTGAATTCCCACCGTTAACCATAACGGCTTTTAGTGGATACACAATGTTAATCATCCTCTGATATACTAATTCTGGATTATTTTGACAGGCATTCACTGAGCCAGGAGCACCGGTAACCATATGTACTGTATTGACAAATATAATTTGGTGTGCAGCATATAACCTATGTTTGCATATAATGGTGGGAATTAACATTGAGTTTTTCAAGTCATATTTAAAGGTTGCTTTACTCTCATCCAGACCATGAAATATGTGTCTTGTGGGAGAGAGGGAAAAACTACAGTATTGTTGTAAAGTACCAAGTGACTTCTGTACGTTCCCCAAATATTCCATTGTACATGTGGAGAGATACATCTAGTTTTTAAGTATGTTCAATTATTAGAGATGTGTAAAATTGTCCCTGGGGAAGCCACATTATTATTATTATTATAAAAAACATTTTGCAGTCTTGCTAAATATTTAGCGAGATGAAAAAAGGCTAAAAATCTGGCAAAATCAGTCTTAGCATATATTGATTATCTCTGTGTTTGTTTCTATTATATTTATTTCGTTTCATAGAAACTTTAGAAAGGAAAGGTACAGTATACAGGAATATATCAAGTAAGTAAACAAAGGAAGGATGTTGATCCAAGGAGTAATCTGATTGGCAATTCTTGGAATTTATTTTTCCCTTTATGAGATATCATTAGATGATATTTCACAGGGTTTTTTTGTTTGCCTTCCTCTGGATCAATATACTGTAATTACGGATATAGGATAAAGTATCTGTTGTCTAAATTTACCATAGGTTGAGCTTGATTGACGTATGTCTTTTTTCAACCTCATCTACTATGTAACTATATATTGTGGTTTTTTTTACTACTTAGTAGGGGGCGGGATGAGTGGAGTAGGAGAGGAAGAGTGTGAGGAAAGGGGAGACCACCAACATTAGAGATGTTCACTTGAGTTTGTTTTAGTTGCAAATATGACATTTATTCACAATATGTGAATATTCCAGAATTAGTTAAAAAAACGTTAGATTATACCACTCCACGCAGAAAGGAGCACACCTGATATACCTGGGATTAGGGCCGGATTGATGTTGGTCACAGAGGCACCGCGCTTTCCCCCACAACATTTAAACTGATTGCCGGGGGAAAGCGAGGGGTCTCTGCAAGCTCCGGCATCTCCAGCATTGTCTCCTTGTCATTTCCCGTGAAAGCTTTGCAAGTTTCTACATATCTTAGAGCTTCAGTGTATTTCTTTGTTGCCATCTCCCAGTTATGAGATTTGAAGAAACTATTTCTTATGTTCTTAACGTCTTCAGCTATAGAGAAGGTATCCGAAATAAGAACGACGGTGGCTGGATCAAAAATTGGTTAAAAATGACTCTTTATTTGGTTACATCACAAAACACTTACAAAGCCCTGTGAGAGGAACCTCTGACGCGTTTCGGGCTGATGTGCCCTTTGTCAAACAGTGTTCAGCTGTAGCAATGATTTTACCAACATAATTTATGTCTACCTCACAGTCCACTGGGAATTCAGCGTAAGTGTCACAAGAACCATCCAAGTGGGATGTTACACAGTCCTCCTGGTCCTTTAATTCCCCACACATGGCTTTATAAGCTTCTCTTCATTCACTTCAATGTTTTCATATTCGTTGTCCAAGCTGAAACTCTGAAGATAAAAAGGTCTTGGATCACTATCTGAAAAATGACTATTTTCATCCTCTTCATCTGCATCAATTTCGTCTTGCGATAAATCAAAAAGTCCTGAAGAACCAAGCTTCCCAAGGTATTTCTCTTCCATATTGCTCTCAGTGGAGTCTTACCCTTCAATGTTACTCATACGTTTTCTCCTGTGCTTAAATTCTGTTGCAAGGAATATCAGCGCAGGGTTCTACATCAACTTGGTAATCAAAGGAGCAAGGAGGGAGCAAGGATTCAGCTTTCATTTGAATGAAAATGTATTTAAAACCTTGATTTATCTCTGTTAATGTCATCAATGGCACTTGTATGGTGGATTTCTGAAACCCCGGAGCAAAGATAGACAGATTGATTCATCAATTGTTTCTGGGTGCTTTTGCAAAACACTGATCTCTGCAAAACGTGGACGACAATTTCACGGAACATGCCTCCCAGTCAATACTTTGATTATGTTCCGTTATCCAGGGCATTCCTAGGATAACAATGAAGTGTGGTGCATCAATAAGATCAAACTGTAGGATTTTCAAATGTCCATTACTGCAGGTAATTTTCAATGGAGTTTAAGCCACTTCAGAGGACTTGAACTAAGGATTGACCCATCAACTGCTGAGACCATTTGTTCCTATTTCTTGTGATGCCTTGGTATCCCCAACCTTTGATTAAGCATAAGTAAAAAAAAAAAAAGTTCCTGCTCTATCCCGATAAAATATATAAGGGATTTACAGATTAAGATTATGCAGTTTATATGGGATAACAAAAGACCAAGAGTTGCGAGATCAGTTATGCTCGCACCCAGAGAGAGAGGAGGTCTGGCGGTCCCTGATATTAAGAAATATTATTTCGTTTCCCATCTGAAACAGATAATTTCTTGGCATTCCCAGAAAAACTTATATAGGTGGGTAGATTTAGAAAATATATTTAATAGCTCAGCGACACTTCTGGCATTTTTGTGGAATAATAAGTTAATAAAATGTTCTAGACCAGACCTATTTGATTCAGCGATAATAAAATGCTCTCTTAAGTTTTGGCATAGGGTAATACAGGTATCTCAATTTCAGTTATTATCAGTTCCCTTGAGATGTACCCCCATTTTTGACAACCCTGACATTGGTCCTGGATGGTTTAATAGCACCTTTGATGTTGGGAAGGCTAAGAATATTAGAGATGTGAGGGATATGCTATGTGAGTCTTTCCCAGATAGATCTATATGCGAAGAGTTACGTAGAAAGAGAAATAATCAAAAGGGGTCTCATCTCAACTTTTACCAAGTTCTTATCTCACGGGAAATACGTCTCCTACACCCACTGTTATATGGATCAATGGGCCCATGATTTCCAGATAGAGATTTCGTGGGAAGACATATGGGACAATGCAACAAATACATCTATATGTACAATATCTAAAGAGAATATTTATAAAGTTATTTTTAGATGGTATCTGACTCCTCAGAGGTTGAGGCAGATTTACTCAGGGGCCACGAATCTGTGTTGGAGAGGCTGTAGTGGTGTTGGGGATATGGCCCATATCTGGTGGTTCTGCCCAAAAATACAGAGATTTGGGGTAATAGTGGAGAATTTGATACGAGAAATAATTGAGGAAAGGATCCCTCTAGACCCGCTTACAATGGTCCTGGGGAAGACCCAAGAAGATTTAAACCAAAATACAAGCAAATTATTATTTCATTTTTTCTGACCATGGTGAGGCGTGCAATCGCAGGGCCCTGGAGAAAGACCCAACCCCCTTCCAGGAGAGAGATTATCTTGAGAGTAAATGAGGTCCAATCAATGGATAGACTAACAGCCTATGTAAAACATAACACAAGAACATTTCACAAGGTATGGGAGCCCTGGTACTCAAAAGGGATCCTGTGAATCTTTGAATCAGTGTAGGTAGAGTTGTATCATCTCTCAGAGAGTTGATTATTGTGTGAAGTGAGTGGTGTTGTGGTTACTTATCAACAATATATTTTATGATACCTGTGTTAAAAATGTGGTACTCCCCCCCCCCCCCACTTTTCTATTTTCTGTATCACTTTCCTTTTGTTATCCTAAAACATAAGTTACAAAAAAAGAAGTTCCCGGTCGCTCCAGAATCGATAAGAACAGAAAATCAATGGGGTCATGGTCTTTATACTGTATAAAAGCTGGAAAGTTCAAGTATGCCACGGCCGCCCGTAGTGTGTTACCAGAACAAATTGGAGTTTTTTGTTTCTTAACGCCGTGGTGTGAGTTCTTGGGTTTCTTGGGACATTCTCACACAAAATGCCCTACCTTCTCACAATAGAAATATAAATCCTGCTTTTGCCTTATTTCTCTTTCCTCCTTAGAAAGGGATCCCAAGTTCCCCCTATTTGCATGGGTTCAGGTGAAGACTGACACACAAATTTACTTTTCAACCCCTGACCTTACACCTACTGTACAGACCAAAGTTTTTGAATGTCTCTCTGCGATATCATCCTGGATGGCCCTCCGCCGACTTAAACTCAACATGTCAAAAACAGAGCTCTTCATATTTCATCCCAAAACTGGCCACACTACCTCCATCCACATTACTGTTGGACGTTCTGTCACACACCCAGTAGCGCAAGCACGCTGCCTAGGGGTCACACTTGACTCCTCTCTCACATTCCCCTCTCACATTCAAAACGTATCTATTCTCTCCCGTCTCGATTACTGTAACCTCCTGCTGTCAGGCAATTCTGCCTCCTACTTGTCCCCCGTACAATCTATCCTAAACGTTGCTGCCAGGATCACTCTACTCTTTCTTAAATCTGTCTCAACATCTCCCCTGTTGAAATCACTCTCCTGGCTTCCTATCAAATCCCGCATCTCACACTCAATTCTCCTCCTCACTTTTAAAGCTTTACACTCTTCTGCCCCTCCTTACATCTCAGCCCTAATTTCTCGCTATGCACCATCTCGACTCTTGCGTTCCGCTCAAGGATGTCTTCTCTCTACCCCCTTTGTATCTAAAGCCCTCTCCTGCCTTAAACCTTTCTCACTGACTGCTCCACACCCAAGGTAAGTGAAGTTGACAGAGGCCTTCGCTGCTCCCACGGCATTTAATTTAAATGCCTTCGGGAGCCGCGCAGGGCCTCTGTAAACCCACCCCCCCCCCCGCAGAGGGTAGCGCCACCCCAGTTTACGCACCTCTATTATATGACCAACATTGTTTTCATGTCGGACTGAATCTAGGCATTAAGAAATTGTTCTGGAGTCCTTCCTCCGTCTTTCTCCATTACGTTCTATTAAATGGTGTTCTAATTGCGGAACTAAATCCACTAACCCTAAGTATGTAGTGGGTTTCGGAACAACCTGGGCCAAAATATCTCTGGGACCTCTATAAAACAGGGGAGCTCTTTTATCTTCAGGCCAAGTGGATTCTAGCACTAGATGATTGAACCGGGTAAGATTTGCCAACATTTCTTTGTTGGCCTGTCAAAGCTCCAGAAGTTGGTTATCTGCTGATAGCTCGTCTATCAAATATTCGCTGTAATTCTGCTTTAGAGTGATCTAGATTGTATAAAAGTGGCTGTCTAAATTCACTAATGAGATAGCCCATGTGGCTGCATCCCCTCAAAATAGGATATAATAAACGCTACCTTAGATTGGGGGTCAGGAAAAGACATAGGCCTGCCTAAAAAAGGAAATTCAATATAGAAGGGTGATGGGTGCTCCAACAGTTCTGGAATATAATCTTGTATTCATGAATAATAGGTACAGATGTGGCTCAACTATGGAGTGGGTATACTTCAAGGTGAGTGAATCAAATCACTGAGACATAAACCTCCTGAAGGCAACAGAAAAAATGATGTTGTACTCACTTCGCTGCACCTCATTGGAGATAACTGTATAATAAAGTCCACAACTCACCAAATATTGTAGTAATGATGACGATCCATAAGATGAAATAAATCTTTCAAGAGTCTTACCCACTCCTAAAGCCCACTGGATTCTTGGGGGCGTGTCCAGCCGCTGATTCAATTCCAACGAGAGCAAAAAAATATGCAAATAAATGCACAAAGCAGCGCACTGCCCAGGGACACAGGTGAATAAAAATAGAAAAATAGTTATTGTCTATCACACATGACAAACAAGGAGGTGTGAACCCTCCAACGCGTTTCAAACAACACGGTGCTTTAAAGAGTATAGTACAATGCACTGGGGAACCCCTTATATACTCTATCAAATGTGTATTCCAATAATCAAATTTCGCGCCAAAAAACGGGTGTGTGACATTACTGCGTTTGTGCACGCCCCTGCGATCGTGCACGTCTACTAGTCTAGATGACCCTCCTAGATGATGCCCCTTAGTGACGTCGCCACCAATCATCTCCTCGGCGCAGGTAGCAAGTAAGAGAGAACCACCCCCTTCCCTCATGCAGACCGGGATCAAATGCACCTAACAAGTGCGGATGAGTCCCCGCCCGCTGAGATCGGAGCAGTATTGCTCCCCAACTGCCACCAGCCCCATGAGAGTGTGTCCACGGGGGAAAAGCTCATCTCTTCAAAACCCCACCAAACCCCTCTATCCCTCTCAATCAGGGGCGCAGCCCCGCTGCAACCCCCATCCCCCCCTTCCTATTTCATCATTCTCTCTCTAAACTCCATGTAATGTGCAATGGTAAGCAAAGTAAACACTCCATCCTGGCGCGAATGTACACATAGTAAACCCCCATTGTAATTGGGGTCCCCCTTGTGCATAGAAAAAACACCAACAGGAAAAATACAAACACATATAGACAGAGCTAATTCACATATTAAAACAAAAAAGTTCTAATTCCATTCTAACACTCTAGACCCAGGGTGGGCAACCCTGTCGCCATTCGCCACTTGTGGCGAATTGGCACTGAAACTGTGGCGAACAGAGTCGCCGGGACTTCCTGTGCCTCCCCTCTCCCCTCCGCTCTCCCCTCTCCCCTTCCCTCTTTTTTCTCCCCTGGTAGGTAAGGAGCGCGCTCCAGTGGTGTGACGCGCTCCCCTCCCTCACCCCTGGCCGCTCCAGCATATGCGTGCCACGCGCGTCCACTCTAGCACATGGCACACGCGCCTGCTCCAGGGCTCCAAATGCCTGTGCTCCCTCCCCTCCGAGCTGGCTCCAGCTGAAGTAGACGCGCTTCCCTCCCCCCTCCCTCCTGCCCATCACCACTGCCTCCATCGCCTCTGTGCCGCAATCTGGTAGGAATGGAGGGGGGGGGGGAGACTGATGATGAGGGGGACTGCTGGAAGGACAAGGGTGCTGGGGGCAGGACAAGGGTGCTGGGGGGAGGACAAGGGTGCTGGGGGAAGGACAAGGGTGCTGGGGGAAGGACAAGGGTGCTGGGGGCAGGACAATGGTGCTGGGGGGCAAGACAAGGGTGCTGGGGGGCAGGACAAGGGTGCTGGTGGGCAGGACAAGGGTGCTGGGGGGGAACAAGGGTGCTGGGGGCAGGACAAGGGTGCTGGGGACAGTACAAGGGTGCTGGGGGCAGGACAAGGGTGCTGGGGGCAGGACAAGGGTGCTGGGGGCAGAACAAAGGGTGCTGGGGAAGATGATGAGGGGTTAAATGAGATGATGATGATGATGGGGGTGAGGAGATGATGATGAGGGTAGTGGTGGTGGCATGAGAGGAGGATGAAGTGGGGTGATAGGGTGAGGGAGTTTGCGGTCTGAGGGCTGTTCTATAATGCATGCGCTTGCTGCACTGTGTGCGCGCGCGGCAGTTATAGTTGGCTGAGGTTAGTCAGCCTTTCTATAATGGTGCCACGCGCACGGCCGTGAGCGTGTAACCAGCCAACGGGAAGATGAGGAAAAGAAATATTTTGCGCTGCTACCGCCGCTGAAATGTGTGTGTATGTGTGTGTATGTACGCATGTACAATGTTAATAAATAATTTATTAAAGTATTAATTTATTTATTTCAAACGTAATTAGAACACACACATACATACACACACACATACACACACATACACACACATACACACTCACTCCCAGCATACACACAAAAAGCATGTGTCACGTACACGTGCGTTCACACAGGCACACGCGCACACACTAGAGAAGGGCCCTGAGAATTTCTAAACTTGTTCAAACTGTGTGTTTAAAATTTTCGCATGCGCAACATAATACCTCAATTTTTACATGGTGTGGCTATTTTCACTTCTAATTCGCCACACCTGTGGCTACATTGAAAAATAGGTTGCCCACCCCTGCTCTAGACTACTACTCTAGATGCTGACAAATCCCCCTGCATGTTCTGCAAGGTTTTGGCAAGCTTAGCCATCTGTATTTCAGTTGGGATCTATGTACTTAGGAGGTACTTATAACTTATACTTAAAATCTATCAGAATGTATGGACCACTTGGAGGTAGCATGGAAACCCACAAAAGACAGGAGTCCGAAATATATCAAAACTGATAGAGTTTAATATAACACAAAAAAATCAAGACAGGGAAAACAAAATTGAGTTTGCAAAATGGGCAGAGCTACACCAAAAAGCTGTGGTAGCTAAATAATAGGAGACAATAGTGTTAATGGAAAAAACAGGACTAACCAAGATAAACAGCAAGGTTGCTGCCACTGCCGATATATTTTGAATACTTGACTGAGTGATCTGAGCCTTCCGCTGTGTGTGATTCTCTCTTCCCTCCCTACCCCAACTGGTCTAGGATGTTTGGCCACAACCAAAGCGCTGTTGGTGGTCCATCACCACAAAACTCCTCACCGCCGGGTACTGAAGGTCGCCACTTGACATTTCACTGTGCACTCCGACCCTGACGCTATCTTTAAATCTCAATGTTCCGCATGTCCACCGTCTTCATGTGCCCACCGCTCCGAGTTCCATGCGCGCCGCTCTGACACACCTGGGACATTTAAAGATATTGTGTCGGAGTGGCGGCTGTGGGACTTGGAGCGGCTGGCGCATGGGCTTTGACGAGGGTACGCAGGACTCTTTAAAGATGGCAGCCACACAGGACATTAGATGGCGGCCGCATTGAGATTTAATGATGTCGGAGCGCGGCAAAATGTCATATTGTGACCTGCCCGACAGTGAGTTGTAGTGGTGGTGGCTGCGCTTTGGTCGAGGCCAAATCGCCGTGGCCAAAATCCCCCCCCTAACTGCACAAGTACATTGTGCGTGTGCCCTATTCATTGGCTGCATGAAGTGAAATTGTAAAATAAATTAAGAGAAATTAAATGAAATTGCAATTCCCAATTACTTTACCAGATGTAGTGAAACTGCCAGATCTGTGCAAGATTTTTGTACAAAACCATTGGTCAATTTTGCACGGTTCACAAAGTACTGCAACATTTTTGCATATCTCTATAGGTATATATTGACTACAATCACCTGTAGAATATTGTGATGGTAAAAAGCATAAAGGGATTTAAATGTGCACTTCTATGTATCTGGATTAAAAAAACGCCAATCTTTTGTAAATTATTTGATAATCTAATTGGCTTCCTTCAAATAATCTAACCATGCTAAAACCAAAGCTGTTCCTTTATTTTCTCTGAAAATGAGTTACAAATTGCATTTCTTAGGGGCCTCCCAATGGGGATGCTTCTCAATCAAATGTTTTCTTTACTCTTAGCCCACAGCTGTCCTTATCAGAGTCAATAAAGGTAAGGAGGGGGAAATACAGGGGCCCTGGCTGTGCACACTAGTGTTTAACATATAGGGACAACAAACAGAAGGGAGTAACTAGATACAATATCAAACCCTTTCCAGTTCTTAACTCACCATGTCTACAAACTAAAAATAAATTAAAAAGATTTACGTGTCAGATTTTGCTTAAAAAAAGGCAGTGCAGCGATGTAGCTTCTCAAAAATGCTGCTGCTATTAGTACACTTTGGTCCCAGGAGCGATTGCCCCTTAAATAAGATATTAGATTCTTTCTATCAGTAGAAGATGGTTTACAATGTAGCCATCATGGTTGGAGTGTAGTAGATATGGTGTAGTGGATTCACAAAGAGTTTAAGACATAAGCCATCATCAACGGTTATCATTTTGGTCCGCACATTTTTTTTCCTTTAATATTTTTCTAAAAGAGAAAACAATGAGAATTTCCAAAAAAGATGTGATCCGACTGAAAAGGTATACAGTATGTGTATGTAGCCCTTGTGCCCTCCGGCTCCCAGAGACCCCCCTCCTTTGGATCAGCGCGGTCGCGGGTGCCGCCGGAGCCAGCGCGGACCCGCCGGCTGTTCCCAAAGGTGGGGTCCGGAGCAGGGAGTGTTGCGAGCCTTAGGAGGCTCGGCGGCGATCCCGGCTAGCGGGGGCCGCCATTGTGGGTGCGTGCGCATGCGGCGTGATCGCGCATGCGCGGATCAGGCTAGGGAGTCACGGCAGCCCTTAGGGAGTTGCGCATGTGCAGTAGAATCGCTCACACGGCCCCAATATAGAAATAGCCTCCACGGGACTACAATTCCCAGGAGGCTAAGGGGGAAAGGCACCAGGTGCCCCCAAGTAGCCAATAGGGCTGAAGGATTGCCCTGCAGGAAAAATAGATACATTTCGCGGGCTTGGTGCACGTTAGTCAATCAGTGCCAGGAGAAGCCAGGGGAAGGAGGTAGGGTGCAGGAGTCAGTGACTCCCTGCACTAGGCCAGCAGCCCCCGAGGCCCGAGATAGCCCCGAGCCACCCAGTAGTGTGAGTTGTGTCAGGGACAGGCCCCAGGTTAGGGACCCTGCCACTTACTATTCAGAGCCAGTTAGGGACCCAGCAGACGCTGCGCGTTCCTCCAGAGGTTTGGGCTCAGACCTTCGCTGTTGCTGCAGCAGCCATCCGGGTGGGATCGCCCCGGACGGTAGTTCCTGTGTTCATCCACCAGCGGATCCTTTGTGAAGCTCCTTGCAGGTCCGGGCACTGGAGTGCTCGGCAGGTAACCCTCACCAAGTGCACCAACGATTCTTTAAATAGATTCACACGGGACCAGTGACTGCGTAGTCACACACATCTATCTCACTTGTAGGGTGGGAGACCTATTGTGTGGGGTTACTGGACACGGGGTGGGATCACCTGGTGAAGGGGGTAGCGTCCTGCGAGACGCAGTAGTTAGTGTCTCCTCTAGGGAGGGGCACCTGTTGATTGTTATGCATGAGTATGGTTACACTAGTAAAGGGATTGATTGTTTTACATACCGTGTGCTGAGTGATATAAATTGTCCTGCGAGGAACCACTCCACCTCTGGTGGGAGCCATCGCAGGTGGAGTCGCTGCACCGAGTACGAGGTTACTCCTATTATTATACATGCCCCAGGTTCCCCATGGCAGAAGCTCAGCTCTCTTGTGAGCCTAACAGGTAAAGCACCACACCTGGTAACACTAGTTTCCCCGCACACACATACCATATGCGATTGGGTGTAGGAATACCCGATACATGTATAAGTTCTAATGCTTAAAAAAATTATTAACACCAAAACAATCTCATAAGACATCACTTTAAAACATGATCATGCAATCAGTTAAGGTGTAAACAATAAAGATTCCGTGGAATTCTGAGGATTTTTTTGGGAGGAGGAGGGAGAGGGCCAGTGGTCTCCAATCTCCAGTATCCATTTGTATACATATCCCCTCAAGTCTCCCTCCAAATAACTTTAGCTAAAAAAGGAGCACACCTGTCGTACCCTGGGAGATATGCTAATGGCTATGCAAAGTATATTTACATAAATCACATGACCAGAAAAAAGAATTGTGACTAAAGCGCTAAAGTATCTAAAACTAATTAGTGATTATACAAATAGTGATAAAATAAAACCCTTTACATAAAGGTAAGGCTGCCTGGTACCTACTGTCTAGTACAGACAGAAACAGATCATAAAACAAAAATAAACCTGGCGCCAAATAAATGTCCAATATGGTAAGTCCTGTGATCCTCAATGAATCTGCACGGATGCTTTCAGGCCATGTAACGAGAAAAAACAACAACAAAAATCATAGCGTATAACTGCTGGGTGATGTCAGTCTACACCAGTGGTTCCCAAAACTTTTTCGGTTCAAGGCTCCCCAAGGTGATCAGGATTTTTCCACGGCACCCAAAGTATAAAACAAAGTTGTATATACATACCTAACAGTTGCAGTGCGCAGTTGGTGTCTCTCTCAGACACACACTCTCTCAGACACACACTCTCTCAGACACACACTCTCTCAGACACACACTCTCTCTCTCTCACACTCTCTCTCACACAATGTCTCTCTCACACTCACACTCTCTCTCACTCTCTCTCTCTCACACACTCTCTCAGATACACACTCTCTCAGACACTCACTCTCCCAGACACACTCTCACACTCTCCCAGACACACACTCTTACTGATACACACACACACAGTCACTGATACACACACACAGTGGAGAGCAGTGGAGAGCAGAGGCAGCGACGGATGTGAGTGACTGGGGGGGGGGGGGGGAGGAAAGGCAGGAGATCCGTGCAGGCGGCTCCATACACACAGTCACTGATACACACACAGAGAAACACACACACAGATACAGACACACAGTGGAGAGCAGAGGCAGAGACAGATGTGAGTGACTGGGAGGGAGGGGGGGGAGGAAAGGCAGGAGATCCGTCACTGATACACACACACAGATACACACACACAGTGGAGAGCAGAGGCAGCGACAGATGTTAGTGACTGGGGGGAGGAAAGGCAGGAGATCCGTGCAGGCGGCTCCCTGCACATAGTCACTGATACATACACACACACACACACAGATACACACACACACACACACAGTGGAGAGCAGAGGCAGAGACGGATGTGAGGGACTGGGAGGGAGGAGGGGTGGAGGAAAGGCAGGAGATCCGTCACTGATATACACACAGAGATACACAGATACACAGATACACAAACAGATATCCACACACACACACACACATACAGAGATACACAGATACACACACAGGTATACACACACACACACACACACACACACAGTGGAGAGCAGTGGAGAGCAGAGGCAGAGACGGATGTGAGTGACTGGGAGGGAGGGGGGGGTGGAAAGGCAGGAGATCCGTCACTGATACACACACACACACACACACACAGATACAGAGATACACACACACACACACACACAGATACACACACAGTGGAGAGCAGAGACAGCGACGGATGAGTGACTGAGGGGGGGGGGGAGGAGGAGGAAAGGCAGGAGATCGGTGCAGGCGTCTCCCTGCACATAGTCACTGATACACACAGATACACACACACAGATACACACACAGATACACACACACACACACACACACACACACACAGTGGAGAGCAGAGGCAGAGACGGATGTGAGTGACTGGGAGGGAGGGGGGGGGGAGGAAAGACAGGAGATCCATCACTGATACACACACACACAGATACACAGATACACACACAGATATACACACAGATACAGAGATACACACACACACACACACAGATACACAGATATACAGTAACTATTGCACAACATTACTGACACACACACACACACTGATTACTCTGTAACCACTGCACAAAATTACTAACACACACACACACACACACACACACACACACAGATACTCTGTAACCACTGCACAAAATTACTAACACACACACTGACACGCACACACTGATACTCTGTAACCACTGCACACAATTACTAATACTCTGACACAGTGATACACACGGATACTCTGTAGCCACTGCAAAAAATTACTAACACACATACACACAAACACACTGATTTGATACTCTGTAAACACTGTCCAAAATCACTGATACACACTAACAGGGGAGTTATCCCTGTTCAGGTAATGTGCCTCTAATCCAGCAGTGTGGTGGTTAACTGCTGGTAGTCAATTAACAAACACCACCTGCCTGATTAGATTGCTTACAAAAGCCTGTCCTTTTGAGACAGGAAGAGAGACTCCTAAGCTCACGTGTGAGCTGAACTTTGGAGACAGAGCAGAGGTTCTTGAGTCTCCCAGGAGAGACTGACCAAGAGAACACAGATCTCTGGAGCTGACAAATAAGACTTCTAAACCTGGATGCTGACATTTTCTGTGCACACACGGGTGCGGTTCCAGGAGAGCAGAGAAGCTTCCCCTACAGCAGCCAGCTAACAGATACGACTTTTATTAACGACTTTTTATATCTGTTCATTTCATGCTATGTGTTTGGGGCTGGAAGACATGCTTATCTAAGGGAGTTGTGAATTGCATAGTATTTCACTAGAAATACTCCCAAGTGAATACAAGCTTTGTTCCCCCGTGTTTGGATGGTTTCCTGATGTTAAGGAAAAGGCACAATAAAGACTTGTTATAATTTCACCTTACAAAAGTCTCCAATTGTGTACCTCTGTGAGCGTCCGCCTACACACACACACACACAGATACGCTGTTACCACTGCACAAAATTACTGACACACACACATAATCACACACAGATACACGCTGATATACACAGGCACTGATACACACACACATACTAATACACTGAAACAAAGACTGATACACACGCACACTGATACACACACACACACACACACACACACACACACACACACACACTGACACATACTGATCTACCGATACACACTGATACACACACAGACACTGATACACACAGACACATATTGATAGACACGGATACAGGTACGCTGATACACACATTATAGGGAGAGGTTATAGGTGCAGATAGAGGAAGGTTATAGGAGGAGATATAGGAGCAGTTAGGGGAGGAGTTACAGGGAGCGGTTATAGGAGCAGTTAGGGGAGGAGTTATAGGGAGTGGTTATAGGAGCAGTTAGGGGAGGAGTTACAGGGAGCGATATAGGAGCAGTTAGGGGAGGAGTTACAGGGAGCGGTTATAGGAGCAGTTAGGGGAGGAGTTATAGGGAGTGGTTATAGGAGCAGTTAGGGGAGGAGTTACAGGGAGCGGTTATAGGAGCAGTTAGGGGAGGAGTTATATGGAGTGGTTATAGGAGCAGTTAGGGGAGGAGTTATAGGGAGTGGTTATAGGAGCAGTTAGGGGAGGAGTTATAGGGAGTGGTTATAGGAGCAATTAGGGGAGGAGTTATAGGGAGAGGTTATAGGAGCAGTTAACATCCATGTAGAAAAAGGCGCACAGCAAAAAGATAGTGGGTCAAAGCTACTAAAAAAAATAACCTTTATTGGTCCATAAAAGAGAGAGGGAGGTACAAAAACCCTCCTACATGTTTCGTGCACCAAGCACTTTATCAAGGAGTGAAGTTATAGGGAGTTGGTATAGGAGCAGTTAGGGGAGGAGTTGTAGGGAGCGGATATAGGAGCAGTTAGGGGAGGAGTTATAGGGAGAGGTTATAGGAGCAGTTAGGGGAGGAGTTATAGGGAGAGGTTATAGGAGCAGTTAGGGGAGGAGTTATAGGGAGCGATATTATAGGAGCAGTTAAGGAAGGAGTTATAGGGAGCGGTTAGAGGAGCAGTTAGGGGAGGAGTTATAGGGAGCGGTTATAGGAGCAGTTACAGGGGCAGTTATAGGAGCAGTTAGGGGAGATTATAGGGGCAGTTAGGGGAGGAGTTATAGGGAATGATTATAGGAGCCGTTAGGGGAGGAGTTATAGGGAGCGATATAGGAGCAGTTAGGGGAGGAGTTACAGGGAGCGGTTATAGGAGCAGTTAGGGGAGGCGTTATAGGGAGTGGTTATAGGAGCAGTTAGGGGAGGAGTTATAGGGAGTGGTTATAGGAGCAGTTAGGGGAGGAGTTATAGGGAGTGGTTATAGGAGCAGTTAGGGGAGGAGTTATAGGGAGAGGTTATAGGAGCAGTTAACATCCATGTAGCAAAAGGCGCACAGCAAAAAGAGAGTGGGTCAAAGCTACTAAAAAAAATAACCTTTATTGGTCCATAAAAGAGAGAGGGAGGTACAAAAACCCTCCTACATGTTTCGTGCACCAAGCACTTTATCAAGGAGTGAAGTTATAGGGAGCTGGTATAGGAGCAGTTAGGGGAGGAGTTGTAGGGAGCGGATATAGGAGCAGTTAGGGGAGGAGTTATAGGGAGAGGTTATAGGAGCAGTTAGGGGAGGAGTTATAGGGAGAGGTTATAGGAGTAGTTAGGGGAGGAGTTATAGGGAGCGATATTATAGGAGCAGTTAGAGAAGGAGTTATAGGGAGCGGTTATAGGAGCAGTTAGGGGAAAGTTATAGGGAGCGGGTATAGGAGCAGTTAGGGGAGGAGTTATAGGGAGCAGTTATAGGGGCAGTTATAGGAGCAGTTAGAGGAGGTTATAGGGGCAGTTAGGGGAGGAGTTATAGGGAATGATTATAGGAGCCGTTAGGGGAGGAATTATAGGAAGCGATATAGGAGCAGTTAGGGGAGGAGTTACAGGGAGCGGTTATAGGAGCAGTTAGGGGAGGGGTTATAGGGAGGAGTTATAGGGAGTGGTTATAGGAGGAGTTATAGGGAGAGGTTATAGGAGCAGTTAGGGGAGGAGTCATAGGGAGCGGTTATAGGAGCAATTAGGGGAGGAGTTACAGGGGCAGTTATAGGAGCAGTTAGGGGAGAAGTTATAGGGAGAGGTTATAGGAACAGTTAGGGGAGGTTATAGGGGCAGTTAGGGGAGGAGCTATAGGGAGCGGTTATAGGTGGAGTTATAGGGGCAGTTAGGGGAGGAGTTATAGGGGCAGTTAGGGGAGGTTATAGGGGCAGTTATAAGGTCAGTTCCCCTGCACAACACTATAATAGGATGTATCCCAGTTTGCGTCTGTAATTCCCGCTGTTCTCTCTTTTCGCTCCATTAAACCCCCAGATCTGAGGGGCCGTTATAACGTCTGTGCCTGAGAGATGAGCGTCTCGCGGAAACACACTCACATCACATCTTTAACGCATTTTCCTTCAGCGTAAAACTAACACAACACGAAAACCTTTGCATCCCCTTACGGAGAAAACTGCGTCATCGCCATCCGTGTTCCCGAGAGTAAAAAATTCCTATAAATGATACATTCTGACTTCAAATGTTCTTTTAAGTTCCCACCTAAGTTCACAATTCATCCTTTTTATTGCTTCGTGGGACAGTTTGGCAGCGAGAGAGGAGGAATTGCACCATGTTTAGCACATATTTCACAAGGAAATTTCAAGCAGTGGAGAAAATGTCATTTTTTGCCCAGGTTACAGAGAGAACACTGAAATGGCTGTATACAGTATATCCTATATACGATTTCTACTCTAACCCCGAAACAGGCAGCATCAAGGAGCCAAACCTGGTGAATAGTTTGATAGGACTGATTTTTAACCCTTTAATGCCAGAGGGGTTAGCAATTTATAAAAGAGAGATATAATAGCACACAGAGATATATAATAATATGTATAGCAATATAATAACACGCAGATATATATAATATGTATAGCAATATAATAACATACAGAGATATAATAATATGTATAGCAATATAATAATACGCAGAGAGATATAATAACACACAGAGATATAATAATATGTATAGCAATATAATAACACGCAGAATAATATAATAACACCCAGAATTATATAATAACACGCAGAATGATATAATAACACACAGAGATATAAACATATGTATAGCAATATAATAACACGCAGAATAATATAATAACACACAGAGATATAATAACACGCAGAATGATATAATAACACACAGAGATATAATAACACGCAGAGCAATATAATAACAGAGATAAAATAACACACAGAGCGATATAATAACACAGATAAAATAACACACAGAGAGATATAATAACACGCAGAGATATAATAACACACAGAGAGATATAATAATACACAGAGATATAAAAGTATGCAGAGAGATATGAGAACACGCAGAGCAATGTAATAACACGCAGAGAGATATAACACGCACACATGTGCTAATTAAGGTGGTGGGCTGAAATAAATTATGTCAGGTGACTTATTAGGCCTTTATAAGAGCAACCAGAGCAGCCCTAGCTGTGAAAAGCAGCCCAAGATTCAAAGTGGCCCAGTTTTAAGTGGCATGGTCGAGTTTAACAGGGAGTGGCCCAGTTTTAAGTGGCATGGTCCAGTTTAACAGGGAGTGGCCCAGTTTTAAGTGGCATGGTCGAGTTTAACAGGGAGTGGCCCAGTTTTAAGTGGCATGGTCTAGTTTAACAGGGAGTGGCCCAGTTTTAAGTGGCATGGTCGAGTTTAACAGGGAGTGGCCCAGTTTTAAGTGGCATGGTCGAGTTTAACAGGGAGTGGCCCAGTTTTAAGTGGCATGGTCGAGTTTAACAGGGAGTTCAACAGGAGGGAAACAAGGGGACTACAGAACACCTACGGACCCTCAATCCTGGATGTGAACTACGCTGGAAAGGTGGACATTTTCTATCCCAGACCACACATCTCAGCACTAAACTACTGCTGCCATGATGCTGCTACTATTTATATTTGCTCTGACCTCGCTTCTTTTCAAAATACACATTTCTTTCTACCAGCCCCATGTCTCCAACTCTATTCATATATCTCCATCTTCTTTACCCCTCAATAAAAAACACCCACACAAATCCTCTATTCACACCCTCTATCTACTCCTTCCTGCTGCTGGTTATCTCCCCTGAGCCTGAAGCCAGACATACACACCTGATCTCACCTACCTTTTCATTTAACACCCATCTACAGCACTTATTCCCTCTCCTGCTGTCTCTGTAAGTTTCCCCTCAAACCTCTTAGATTGTAAGCTCTTCGGAGCAGGGATTTCCTTTCCCATTGTCTGATTTTTGCTGCACTTATTGTATTTTTAAAATTCCCTGTACTGTATTTTTTGTGAAGCGCTGAGTATACTTTTGGCGCTATATAAATAAAGACATACAATACAATACGCAGAGAGTTAAGATAACATACAAAGACATATAATAACACGAAGTGAGAGAATAACACACTGAGAAATATAATAACACGCAGAGATATAATAGTATGCAGAGAGATACGAGAGCACGCAGAGCAATGTAATAACACGCAGAGAGTTAAGATAACATACTGTACAGAGATATAATAACGCGCAGAGATATATAATAACATGCAGAGCGATATAATAACACAGAGAGATACAATAATATGCAGAGATATAATAACACGCAGAGAGATATAATAACACGCAGAGATATAATAACACGCAGAGAGATATAATAACACGCAGAGAGATATAATAACACGCAGAGATATAATAACACGCAGAGAGATATAATAACACGCAGAGATATAATAACACGCAGAGAGATATAATAACACGCAGAGAGATATAATAACACGCAGAGAGATATAATAACACGCAGAGAGATATAATAACACGCAGAGAGATATAATAACACACAGAGAGATATAATAACATGCAGAGATATAATAATATAGAAAATACAGCAAAAAGAAAAAAAACGTGTGCTAAGTTGCAATGCCAGTGTATGGTATGTGCCTGAAGCCCCTACACATGAGGTGGAGGGTAAGTGATGCGGTCAGTAGAGTGATTAATCCTAAGCTGCAAGAATCGGTGACTATACCACAGGTGCATGCGGTATATCCCTCATAGCAGCAAACACTATATCAACAACAGGCTGCACAGATGATGAATAATAACAACTGTTAGATGTCAAAAGGCAACGATTGACTGCAGAAATTCCACAAGTGAATTAGGTAGCACCTTACCGAAAGACTGAGTCAGTATGAAGTGATGGCAAATGCCAAAACCAAAAAAGTCCATACAAAGTCCATAGATGGGTGTCAAGGTTGTAAATTGCTGCCCCTGTATAAGATAACCCGTCCTCTGCAGAGAACCTCAACAGCAGAAGAAAAAGAAAGGAGGGCGCAAAAAGTAACGAGAACACAACCTTTATAGCATAAAAATAAAAGCAAGAACAGAAACATGCACTGGGATACACAGAGGTATAAAACCAGTGTTGCAGTAAATGAATAATGAAGCAGGGTAATTGCCTGGGATAGCTGAGATAGCTTCTGCTGCTGGGTAGCCACCCAGTGGGCCAGCGCTCAGGCATTGGGCTCACAGTGGTTACATCGGCTCTCCCTCCCACAGCGGTCCCAGGCAGCATCACGGACGGTCAGGACACAGGGAAGAGGCTTCCTTACGTGGTCCCAGCAGCAGCTACCTCAGCGATCCCAGGCAATTACCCTGCTTCATTATTCATTTACTCCCAGTGCTGGTACTGTACTACTGCTGCTTTTATTTTTATGCTATAAAGGTTGTGTTCTCCTTACTATTTCCGCCCTCATTTCTTTTTTTCCCTCATACAATATGTATAGAGATATAATAACACGCAGAGATATAATAACACATAGAATGATATAATAACATGCAGAGATATAATAAGACACAGAGATATAACACACAGATATAATAAGACACAAAGGGGCCTATGCAGAGAGTAGCGAATTTTAAAATTGGCGAGTTTAATAAAAAGTAGCTTTTTTGGAGAGTTTTATTCTCCATATGCAGAAATGTGCGAATTCTGCTATGTTTAACATGAATGTGTGTGGCGAGTTTAAATTGGCGAGATGCGCGCTGCAGAAATGTGTTAAAAAAAAATTCGCGCCTTTTTTTTCCCTTTGCTATGGCCGCAAGCGGCAGCTTCTTGCCAACTTGTCCTGGCGAGGCAAAAAGGAGACATTCGAGCCATTTTATTGGCGCGAACAGCTGCTAGATGCCGTTCGCGCCTCTCTGCATAAGGATATTTTTAAAACTGGCGAGATGGAGGTTCTCGCCAGCCACGAGGCGAGTTTTAGAAATAGAAAAAAAAATTGGCGCGTTTTTCGTAACCCGCCATTTTCTGCTGTTTTCTGCGCGATTTTCTCCAAAAAATGGCGCGTTTTGAAATAGCGCTGCTCTCTGCATAGGCCCCAAAGAGATATAATAACACGCAGAGATATAATAACACACAGAGATAATAACATGCAGAGCGATATGATAACACGTAGAATGATATAATAACACGCAGAGAGATATAATTACACACAGATATAATAATACGCAGAGGAATGCCATCCCACTGTCTCCGTACGTTCTTCCTACCTACCAATTCGATTGTAAGCTCCTCAGAGCAGGGACTCCTCTTCCTAAATGTTACTTTTATGTCTGAAGCACTTATTCCCATTATCTGTTATTTGTATTATTTGTTATTTATATGACTGTCGCGTATTACTACTGTGAAGCGCTATGTACATTAATGGCGCGATATAAATAAAGACATACAATACAATAAAGAGGTGTAAATGGCCTGGTCTCCTGTGACATTGATCATTAGCCTTCCTCTGTTTCTTTACATGTTAGATACCTTTGTGGGGAATAAAATACATTACAGATCAGAGGGGCTTCCTGATTGCTCGTGTGCTTTGGCAGATGTATATATGTGACCCTATAAATCTCCCTCACACCCGGGCTTGGCAGTGTAACACTAATGCAGCATCTTGGGTAACAATCACTGAGCTGTTAGTAATAGATAAAACGGATAGAAAAGACACTATACATAGGTTTGATTAAAGAGAGTATTTTATTTAAATAATGCATCTCTCTGCTGGTAGGGGCCTGCAGCACATTGCAGAGCGATATAGTAACACGCAGAGCAATGCACTGCAGGCCCCTCCAGCAGCACAGTGATCCAGAGGAAGGCGAAACATAACCCCTGCTGTGCTGTGGGGGAAAAAATTCCTTCCTGACCCCATTAAATGGCGATCGGATCATCCCTGGATCACTGCGCATCAATTACCCCACGCTCATGTCCTCCCCCGACACACACACAACCCCCCCCCCAAATACATATAAACACCAACCCCCCCCAAATACATATGAACCCCAACCCCCCAAATACATATAAACACCAACCCCCAATACATATAAACCCCAACATCCCCCAAATACATACAGTATAAACCCCAACTCCCCCAAATACATATAAATCCCAACCCCCCCAAATACATATAAAACCCAACCCCCAATACATATAAACCCCAATCCCCAATACATATAAACCCCAACCCCCCCAAATACATATAAACCCCAACCCCCCCACATACATATAAACCCCAACCCCCCAAATACAAATAAACCCCAACCCCCCCAAATACATATAAAACCCCAACCCCCCCAAATATATATATATATATATATATATATATAAAGCAGAAAATAGCCGTGTTAGTCCAGTTGCGATAGTGCAGAATAAATGAGTTCTTCAGTATTCGGTGATACCTTTTTTATTGGACTAACAATTTATGTCTTGGGACAAGCTTTCGAGAGTTTTCCTCTCTTCTTCAGGTCAAGCAATACTGATATACAAAGGGTTCAATGGCTAAAACAGTGTGGAGAGAGGAAAAAAAAAACAACACATATTTACTGTAGATATCTGTTGTTTTTTTGTTTTTTTTCCCTCTCTCCACCCTGTTTTAGCCATTGAACCCTTTGTATATCAGTATTGCTTGACCTGAAGAAGAGAGGATAACTCTCGAAAGCTTGTCCCAAGACATAAATTGTTAGTCCAATAAAAAAGGTATCACCGAATACTGAAGAACATATATATATATATATACACACACACACACACACACACACACACACACACACACACACACACACACACACACACACACACACACACACACACACACACACACACACACACACACACACACACACACACACACACACACACACAAACAAACACACACACACACACACACACACACACGGATGCCGGTGGGGGCGATCGGATTACAGCCGGTAGGAGCGAAGAGGAGAGCAGGGCTGAGAGGGGAGAGGATGGGGACGATAGAGATGGGGGAGAGGGATACAAGCAAAAAAGGAGGGGAGGCGGCACAGTTTGTGATATCATTTTTTTTCTAAATATTTTTTAATGTGCCCCTTCCTGTCACTCAGCCCGTCCTGCAGCCCTCCTGCTATACTCTGCGCCTCCAACGCTGTAACCATCTCCTCAGGGAACCCAGAATGCTCCTGTTCCCTGGCCCCTCTGCTGCACATGGCTGGGGTCTTCTCCCCAGCCATGGGAAGGGGAAGCAGCACTTCACTGCAACCCTCTCCTCCTCACTCACCTCCTCTTCCCGCACCGTACCCCCATCATCATCATCATCATCATCATCCCAATGATCATCATCCCACACCTCCTCATCCTCCTCCCACACCGTATCCCCATCATCATCATCCCAATCATCATACCACCCACACACCTCCCCCTCCTCACACACACACTCCTCACACACACACTCCTCCTCCTCTGTAGATATGCTGGCTCCTGGGCTGCTGCAGGGCGATCCAGACGGTGAGAGTACGAACGGCTCCACCACCGTGTACTCCACCACCCCCTCCTCACACACCCACTCCTCACACACCCACTCCTCCTCCTCCGTAGATATGCTGGCTCCTGGGCTGCTGCAGGGTGATCCAGACGGTGAGAGTACGAACGGCTCCACCCCCGTGTACTCCACAACCTCCTCCTCACACACCCACTCCTCACACACCCACTCCTCCTCCTCTGTAGATATGCTGGCTCCTGGGCTGCTGCAGGGCGATCCAGATGGTGAGAGTACGAACGTCTCCACCACCGTGTACTCCACCACCTCCTCCTCACACACCCACTCCTCCTCCTCCGTAGATATGCTGGCTCCTGGGCTGCTGCAGGGTGATCCAGATGGTGAGAGTACGAACGTCTCCACCACCGTGTACTCCACCACCTCCTCCACCACCTCCTCCTCACACACCCACTCCTCACACACCCACTCCTCACACACCCACTCCTCCTCCTCCGTAGATATGCTGGCTCCTGGGCTGCTGCAGGGCGATCCAGACGGTGAGAGTACGAACGGCTCCACCACCGTGTACTCCACCACCTGCAGGAGATACAAAGTGTTTGTAACCAGGGGCAGTGATACTCTGTATCGCAAGAGCTCCTGTGCCACATGGGGCAGGAAACGCATCGCCGAGCCATATAACACGCACAGCAAAGCCTTTGCTTGCCTCTCTGGCACTGAAGGAGTTAAATCACAGAACCATTTATACCATTTGAAAAATAATTGATAAACTGTGTGCATTGTACGTCATTGTTTTGTCTGTTATTAGCGGATCCCTCGTTTTTCTGTCCTGTTCCCACTGAAGAGTTTGGATATTGATGCTGCAGATGGACATTAGCTGATGTGTCCCTATGATAAGCCCCTCTCCCTGTCACACAGTTACACTCGGCTATAAGATGAGAAAGCTCTGCACCTCTTCCTCTGTCTCCTTTACATCTACAGCTTGAGAGTCCTCATCTTCTCTCCTCTGAGGACCGTCTCTAACTATACCCCTATCCTGAGTACCCCATAATACTCCCAAGCCCAGTACCCCCTAATACTCCCATCACCCGGCTCAATACCCCCTAATACTCCCACCCCCAGGCCCAGTACCCTGAATACTCCCATCACCCGGCTCAATACCCCCTAATACTCCCTGGCTTGTACCCCCTAATACTCCCAGGCCCAATACCCTTTAATACCCTCCTCCCCAGGCCCAGTACTCCCAAATACCCCCCTCCCCAGGCTCAGTACCCCCTAATACTCCCATCCCCAGGCTCGGAATCCCCTAATACTCCCAGGCCCAATACCCTCTAATACTCCCAGGCCTAATACCCCCTAATACTACCAGGCCCAATACCCCCTAATACCCTCCTCCCCAGGCCCAGGACCCCCAAATACCCCCTGCCCAGGCCCAGAACACCCAAATACCCCCTCCCCAGGTCCAGTACTTCCTACTACCCCCCTCCCCAGGCCAAGTACCCCCTACATTCCCCTTCCCAGGCCCAATACCCCCTTATACTCCCCTCCCCAGGATCCCCTACATTCCCAGACCCACTACCCCCTGCATGCCCAGTACCCCCTAATGCCTCCTCTCCAGACTCAGTATCCCCTCATACTCCCCAGGACATGGGGAATGGGAGAGCCCTGCAGGTGTGATCAGGGGAAGGGGAGGGCCTGGAAAGGGGGGGGGGGGCGCGCTTCAGGGGGAGCCTTGGGAAGGGGAGGGCTGTGCGGGGGTGGGGGGGAGCTGGGGAACTCTGTTCGGGGGGGGGGGGCTGTGGCTGGGGAAGGGGGGGGGTCACTCCATCCCATGAGACCTGTGGAAACATGACCCAACTAACCTGCAGGAAGAGATCTCCAGCAGCGGGTATTGTATTGTATTGTATGTCTTTATTTATATAGCGCCAAAAGTGTACTCAGCGCTTGGTTCTGTATAATTATACTGTAAAGTGTTGCAGACTATCCTACTATCAGTGTCCTGTACAACAGCTAATAGTATCGTATGTGCAGCTGATTCACAGCTCCGCCATTCCCATTTACCTGTAAATCGCCGGCTGGAGAAAGCTGGTGGACTACTTCCTCCTCTTGCTCTTCAGCTTTCCATGCCTGTGATACAGAGGATAGTAATGACATGTATTCCTCACTCATACGCATTTCCTGGTGCTGTATGGGAGGTTTGAGGGTGTTGAACCCAAAATCCGTGGGGCTACACAGATAAACCGTTATAATGGAAACATGTATGTGTGTGTACGTGTGTGTAAGTGTATATATATATATATATATATATATATATATATATATATATATATATATATATATATATAAAAATATATATATATATATATATAAAAAAAAAAATATATATATATAAATATATATATATAACACCAAAACATTGTGCCGATAATATAAATATATATACACACACACATACTGTACACATACACACGCGTGTTTATGTATATATAGATATAAAAAGAAAAAGCAGGCACACCAGGGCTTTGCAAAAGAAAAAAAATATATACAATACTATTGAATAGAACTGATCAACGCTTTGGCTCTCTATGGGAGCCTCTCAACACACGGTGACCCCAGGTAGTCAGATCTCATCCCTATTTAATTCTGTTACATGGCACATCAGACTTTGTTTTGATGCATTCTAAGGTTGTCCTTTTATCAGATCTTACCCAGCGTCTCTCCATCTCGGGAAATGTTCGCTGCTTTAAAAATACAGTAGGATGATCCTCTCAATCTGAATGTTGGGGAAAGGAGATCAGTGAGGTGGAGACTCAAATACTTGGACAAAAAGTTTTGAATTTGTCCTGAAGATGAAAAATAAACCCCCTTGTTATAAATATGATCCAAATGAGCGGTGAAATGTCTGAAATCTCTGTTGCGTCTCAGAAGAAAATTACCTGTCAGATCCACACTGGATATGGCAGAGAGTGGTGGCATAGAACTCTGGTACAGAGCGGTGTGGCTAACCATGGAAGTCAGGTCGCAGTTAAACATGTATTTTTTGAAAATGGCAGTAGAATGCGAATGTGTCACATTCTGAGCTCAGCCCCTGAGCTGTCAGAGGTTTCCAGGTTGTGATAATGGGAGATCCATATACTGGGATGTGATAAGAGATATGATGGTCATTTAATACTGTGCCCCATATCCTGCTTTATATGAAGTATCATTTACACCAATTAGTACAGATGATAAATATTGGGAAATACACTTCTGGCGACATTGCTACTTTTCTCTATAAATGTTCAATGAAAAAGTTGGATAAAACGTCTTGTGATTTTTCAAACTGCGGATAAAGTTTAAAAATAGCTGCTGAGGTTGGGGGTGGGGCTAACTGCAGGGGGTGGGGGCGGGGTTACTTAAAGAGGGTGGGGGTGGGTTTAGCTGCTGAGGTTGGGGGCGGGGATAACTGCAGGGGGTGGGGGCGGGGTTACCTGCAGAGGGTGGGGGTGGGTTTAGCTGCAGAGGGTGGGGGTGGGTTTAGCTGCCGAGGTTGAGGGCGGGGCTAACTGCAGGGGGTGGGGGCAGGGTTACCTGCAGAGGGTGGGGGACGGTGTTAGCTGCAGAGGGGGGGGGGCGGGGTTAGATGGAGAGGGTGGAGGGGGCGGGGTTAGCTGCAGAGGGTGGGGGGGTGGGGTTAGCTGCAGAGGGTGGGGGGTGGGGTCAGCGGCAGAGGGTGGGGCAGTATTAGCTGCAGAGGGTGGGGGTGGTGTTAGCTGCAGAGTGTGGGGCGGGGTAAGATGCAGAGGGTGAGGGGTGGGGTTAGCGGCAGAGGGTGGGGGCGGTGTTAGCTGCAGAGGTGGGGCGGGGTCAGCGGCAGAGGATGGGGCAGGGTAAGATGCAGAGGATGGGGGGTGGGGTTAGCGGCAGAGGGTGGGGGCGGTGTTAGCTGCAGAGGGTGGGGGGAGGGGTTAGCGGCAGAGGGTGGGGCTGTATTAGCTGCAGAGGGTGGGAGCAGTGTTTGTGTCGGGAGAGAGAGTGACAGCATGGGGAGAGAGAGTGACAGCATGGGGAGAGAGAGTGACAGCATGGGGAGAGAGAGTGACAGCATGGGGAGAGAGAGTGACAGCATGGGGAGAGAGAGTGACAGCATGGGGAGAGAGAGTGACAGCATGGGGAGAGAGAGTGACAGTATGGGGAGAGAGAGTGACAGCATGGGGAGAGAGAGTGACAGCATGGGGGGAGAGAGAGAGAGAGACAGCACGGGGAGAAAGAGAGACAGCACGGGGAGAAAGAGAGACAGTATGGGGAGAGAAAGAGAGACAGTATGGGGAGAGAAAGAGAGACAGCCTGGGGAGAGAGAGGGAGACAGCATGGGGAGAGAGAGTGACAGCATGGGGAGAGAAAGAGAGACAGCATGGAGAGAGAGGGTGACAGCATGGGGAGAGAGGGTGACAGCATGGGGAGAGAGAGTGACAGCATGGGGAGAGAGAGTGGCAGCATGGGGAGAGAGAGTGGCAGCATGGGGAGAGAGAGTGGCAGCATGGGGAGAGAGAGTGGCAGCATGGGGAGAGAGAGTGGCAGCATGGGGAGAGAGAGTGGCAGCATGGGGAGAGAGAGTGGCAGCATGGGGAGAGAGAGTGGCAGCATGGGGAGAGAGAGTGGCAGCATGGGGAGAGAGAGTGGCAGCATGGGGAGAGAGAGTGGCAGCATGGGGAGAGAGAGTGGCAGCATGGGGAGAGAGAGTGGCAGCATGGGGAGAGAGAGTGGCAGCATGGGGAGAGAGAGTGGCAGCATGGGGAGAGAGAGTGGCAGCATGGGGAGAGAGAGTGGCAGCATGGGGAGAGAGAGTGGCAGCATGGGGAGAGAGAGTGGCAGCATGGGGAGAGAGAGTGGCAGCATGGGGAGAGAGAGTGGCAGCATGGGGAGAGAGAGTGGCAGCATGGGGAGAGAGAGTGGCAGCATGGGGAGAGAGAGTGGCAGCATGGGGAGAGAGAGTGGCAGCATGGGGAGAGAGAGTGGCAGCATGGGGAGAGAGAGTGGCAGCATGGGGAGAGAGAGTGGCAGCATGGGGAGAGAGAGTGGCAGCATGGGGAGAGAGAGTGGCAGCATGGGGAGAGAGAGTGGCAGCATGGGGAGAGAGAGTGGCAGCATGGGGAGAGAGAGTGGCAGCATGGGGAGAGAGAGTGGCAGCATGGGGAGAGAGTGGCAGCATGGGGAGAGAGTGGCAGCATGGGGAGAGAGAGTGGCAGCATGGGGAGAGAGAGTGGCTGCATGGGGAGAGAGAGTGGCAGCATGGGGAGAGAGAGTGGCAGCATGGGGAGAGAGAGTGGCAGCATGGGGAGAGAGAGTGGCTGCATGGGGAGAGAGAGTGGCAGCATGGGGAGAGAGAGTGGCAGCATGGGGAGAGAGAGTGGCAGCATGGGGAGAGAGAGTGGCAGCATGGGGAGAGAGAGTGGCAGCATGGGGAGAGAGAGTGGCAGCATGGGGAGAGAGAGTGGCAGCATGGGGAGAGAGAGTGGCAGCATGGGGAGAGAGAGTGGCAGCATGGGGAGAGAGAGTGGCAGCATGGGGAGAGAGAGTGGCAGCATGGGGAGAGAGAGTGGCAGCATGGGGAGAGAGAGTGGCAGCATGGGGAGAGAGAGTGACAGCATGGGGAGAGAGAGTGACAGCATGGGGAGAGAGAGTGACAGCATGGGGAGAGAGAGTGACAGCATGGGGAGAGAGAGTGACAGCTTTGGGAGAGGGAGACATCATGGGAAGAGAGTGTGCCCACAAGAGGGCAGAGAAAGACAGAATGGGAAAAGAGAGGGACAGCATGGGGGAGAGGGTCAGAGAGACACAGCATGGGGAGAGAGAGCACGGGGATAGAGACAGAGAGACACAGCATGGGGAGACAGACAGAGAGACATAGCATGGAGAGGGACAGAGAGACACAGCACGGAGAGAGACAGAGAGACACAGCATGGGGAGAGAGAGAGAGCATGGGGAGACAGAGAGACACAATATGGGCAGACGGACACAGCATGAGGAGAGAGAGAGACAACCTGGGGAGAGAGAGAGACAACATGGGGAGAGAGAGAGAAAGAGAGACAGCATAGGGAGAGCGAGAGACAGCATGGGGAGAGAGAGTGACAGCATGGGGAGAGAGTGAGAGAGACAGCATGGGGAGAGAGTGAGAGAGACAGCATGGGGAGAGAGTGAGAGAGACAGCATGGGGAGAGAGTGAGAGAGACAGCATGGGGAGAGAGTGAGAGAGAGCATGGGGAGAGTGAGAGAGACAGCATGGGGAGAGTGAGAGAGACAGCATGGGGAGAGAGTGAGGGAGACAGCATGGGGCGAGAGAGAGAGACAGCATGGAAGAGAGAAAGAGACAGCATGGGGAGAGAGAGACAGCATGGGGAGAGAGAGAATGGGGATAGAGAGAGCGAGAGAGACAGTATGGGGAGAGGGAGAGAGGCACAGCATGGGGTGAGAGAGAAATACAGCATGGGGGGAGAGACACACAGCATGGGGGGAGAGAGAGAGACACAGCGTTGTGGGCGTGAGAGAGAAGCACAGCATGGAGAGAGAGACAGCATGGGGGAGAGAGAGACACACAGCATGGGGGGGGAGAGACAACATGGGGAGAGATAGAGACACAGCATGGAAAGTGAGAGACCCACACAGCATGGGGGAGAGAGACACACACAGCAAGGAGAGAAAGAGAGACACACACAGCAAGGGGAGAAAGAGAGACACACACAGCAAGAGGAGAAAGGTTGAGAGGGAATGGTTGAGAGGGAGACAGACAGAATGGGGGGAAGAGAGAGACAGACAGAGAATGGGGGAGAGATACACAGAGAATGGGGGAGAGAGAGACACAGAGAATGGGACGGGGGAGAGAGACAGAGAATGGGGGAGAGAGAGACAGAGAATGGGAGGCGGGAGAGACAGAGAATGGGGGAGAGACACACAGAGAATGGGGAAGAGAGAGAAAGAGAATTGGGGAGAGAGCAGGGAGGGATGGGGGAGAGAGAATGGAGGGATAGGGGAGAGAATGGAGGAATGGGGGGAGTGAGAGTGACAGCATGGGGAGAGAGAGAGAGAGAGAGAGAGAGTGACAGCATGGTGAGAGACAGAGACAGCATGGGAGAGAGAGTGACATCATAGGGCGAGAGAGAGACAGCATGAGGAGAGAGAGTGACAGCATGGGGGGAGAGAGAGAGTGATAGCATGGGGGAGAGAGAGAGTGATAGCATGGGGAGAGAGAGAGAGTGATAGCATGGGGGGAAAGAGAGAGTGATAGCATGGGGGGGGGAGAGAGAGAGTGACAGCATGGGGGGAGAGAGAGTGACCGCATGGGGAGATAGAGTGACAGCATGGGGGGAGAGAGAGAGTGACGGCATGGGGGGAGAGAGAGTGACAGCATGGGGGGAGAGAGAGTGACAGCATCGGGAGAGAGAGAGACAGCATGGGGGGAGAGAGAGTGACAGCATGGGGGGAGAGAGAGTGACAGCATGGGGGGAGAGAGAGTGACAGCATCGGGAGAGAGAGTGACAGCATGGGGAGAGAGAGAGACAGCATGGGGGGAAAGGTGACAGCATGGGGGAGAGAGAGACAGACAGCATGAGGAGAGAAAGATAGACAGTATGGGGAGAGAGAGAGAGAGAGACAGCATGGGGAGAGAAAGAGAGACAGCATGGAGAGAGAGAGTGACAACATGGGGAGAGAGAGTGACAGCATGGTGAGAGAGAGTGACAGCATGGTGAGAGAGAGTGACAGCATGGGGAGAGAGAGTGACAGCATGGGGAGAGAGAGTGACAGCATGGGGAGAGAGAGTGACAGCATGGGGAGAGAGAGTGACAGCATGGGGAGAGAGAGTGACAGCATGGGGAGAGAGAGTGACAGCATGGGGAGAGAGAGTGACAGCATGGGGAGAGAGAGTGACAGCATGGGGAGAGAGAGTGACAGCATGGGGAGAGAGAGTGACAGCATGGGGAGAGAGAGTGACAGCATGGGGAGAGAGAGTGACAGCATGGGGAGAGAGAGTGACAGCATGGGGAAAGAGAGAGTGGCAGCATGGTTAGAGAGAGTGACAGCATGGGGAGAGAGAGAGTGGCAGCATGGGAAGAGAGAGTGGCAGCATGGGAAGAGAGAGTGGCAGCATGGGGAGAGAGAGTGGCAGCATGGGGAGAGAGAGTGGCAGCATGGGGAGAGAGAGTGGCAGCAAGAGGAGATAGAGAAAGTGACAGCATGGGGGGGAGAGAGTGACAGCATGGGGGGAGAGAGTAACAGCATGGGGGGAGAGAGTGGCAGCATGGGGAGAGAGAGTGGCAGCATGGGGAGAGAGTGACAGCATGGGGAGAGAGTGACAGCATGGGGAGAGAGTGACAGCATGGGGAGAGAGTGACAGCATGGGGAGAGAGTGACAGCATGGGGAGAGAGTGACAGCATGGGGAGAGAGAGTGGCAGCATGGGGAGAGAGAGTGGCAGCATGGGGAGAGAGAGTGGCAGCATGGGGAGAGAGAGTGGCAGCATGGGGAGAGAGAGTGGCAGCATGGGGAGAGAGGGTGGCAGCATGGGGAGAGAGGGTGGCAGCATGGGGAGAGAGGGTGGCAGCATGGGGAGAGAGGGTGGCAGCATGGGGAGAGAGAGAGAGACAGCATGGGGAGAGAGAGTGGCAGCATGGGGAGAGAGAGTGGCAGCATGGGGAGAGAGAGCGGCAGCATGGGGAGAGAGAGCGGCAGCATGGGGAGAGAGAGCGGCAGCATGGGGAGAGAGAGCGGCAGCATGGGGAGAGAGAGCGGCAGCATGGGGAGAGAGAGCGGCAGCATGGGGAGAGAGAGCGGCAGCATGGGGAGAGAGAGCGGCAGCATGGGGAGAGAGAGCGGCAGCATGGGGAGAGAGAGCGGCAGCATGGGGAGAGAGAGCGGCAGCATGGGGAGAGAGAGCGGCAGCATGGGGAGAGAGAGCGGCAGCATGGGGAGAGAGAGCGGCAGCATGGGGAGAGAGAGCGGCAGCATGGGGAGAGAGAGCGGCAGCATGGGGAGAGAGAGCGGCAGCATGGGGAGAGAGAGCGGCAGCATGGGGAGAGAGAGCGGCAGCATGGGGAGAGAGAGCGGCAGCATGGGGAGAGAGAGCGGCAGCATGGGGAGAGAGAGCGGCAGCATGGGGAGAGAGAGCGGCAGCATGGGGAGAGAGAGCGGCAGCATGGGGAGAGAGAGCGGCAGCATGGGGAGAGAGAGCGGCAGCATGGGGAGAGAGAGCGGCAGCATGGGGAGAGAGAGCGGCAGCATGGGGAGAGAGAGCGGCAGCATGGGGAGAGAGAGCGGCAGCATGGGGAGAGAGAGCGGCAGCATGGGGAGAGAGAGCGGCAGCATGGGGAGAGAGAGCGGCAGCATGGGGAGAGAGAGCGGCAGCATGGGGAGAGAGAGCGGCAGCATGGGGAGAGAGAGCGGCAGCATGGGGAGAGAGAGCGGCAGCATGGGGAGAGAGAGCGGCAGCATGGGGAGAGAGAGCGGCAGCATGGGGAGAGAGAGCGGCAGCATGGGGAGAGAGAGCGGCAGCATGGGGAGAGAGAGCGGCAGCATGGGGAGAGAGAGCGGCAGCATGGGGAGAGAGAGCGGCAGCATGGGGAGAGAGAGCGACAGCATGGGGAGAGAGAGCGACAGCATGGGGAGAGAGAGCGACAGCATGGGGAGAGAGAGCGACAGCATGGGGAGAGAGAGCGACAGCATGGGGAGAGAGAGCGACAGCATGGGGAGAGAGAGTGACAGCATGGGGAGAGAGAGTGACAGCATGGGGAGAGAGAGTGACAGCTTTGGGAGAGGGAGACATCATGGGAAGAGAGTGTGCCCACAAGAGGGCAGAGAAAGACAGAATGGGAAAAGAGAGGGACAGCATGGGGGGAGAGGGTCAGAGAGACACAGCATGGGGAGAGAGAGCACGGGGATAGAGACAGAGAGACACAGCATGGGGAGACAGACAGAGAGACATAGCATGGAGAGGGACAGAGAGACACAGCACGGAGAGAGACAGAGAGACACAGCATGGGGAGAGAGAGAGAGAGCATGGGGAGACAGAGAGACACAATATGGGCAGACGGACACAGCATGAGGAGAGAGAGAGACAACCTGGGGAGAGAGAGAGACAACATGGGGAGAGAGAGAGAAAGAGAGACAGCATAGGGAGAGCGAGAGACAGCATGGGGAGAGAGAGTGACAGCATGGGGAGAGAGTGAGAGAGACAGCATGGGGAGAGAGTGAGAGAGACAGCATGGGGAGAGAGTGAGAGAGACAGCATGGGGAGAGAGAGAGAGAGCATGGGGAGAGTGAGAGAGACAGCATGGGGAGAGAGTGAGGGAGACAGCATGGGGCGAGAGAGAGAGACAGCATGGAAGAGAGAAAGAGACAGCATGGGGAGAGAGAGAATGGGGATAGAGAGAGCGAGAGAGACAGCATGGGTAGAGAGAGACAGTATGGGGAGAGGGAGAGAGGCAAAGCATGGGGTGAGAGAGAAATACAGCATGGAGGGAGAGACACACAGCATGGGGGGAGAGAGAGAGACACAGCGTTGTGGGCGTGAGAGAGAAACACAACATGGAGAGAGAGACAGCATGGGGGAGATAGAGACACACAGCATGGGGGGGGAGTGACAACATGGGGAGAGATAGAGACACAGCATGGAAAGTGAGAGACCCACACAGCATGGGGGAGAGAGACACACACAGCAAGGGGAGAAAGAGAGACACACACAGCAAGGGGAGAAAGAGAGACACACACAGCAAGAGGAGAAAGGTTGAGAGGGAATGGTTGAGAGGGAGACAGACAGAATGGGGGGAAGAGAGAGACAGACAGAGAATGGGGGAGAGATACACAGAGAATGGGGGAGAGAGAGACACAGAGAATGGGACGGGGGAGAGAGACAGAGAATGGGGGAGAGAGAGACAGAGAATGGGAGGCGGGAGAGACAGAGAATGGGGGAGAGACACACAGAGAATGGGGAAGAGAGAGAAAGAGAATTGGGGAGAGAGCAGGGAGGGATGGGGGAGAGAGAATGGAGGGATAGGGGAGAGAATGGAGGAATGGGGGGAGTGAGAGTGACAGCATGGGGAGAGAGAGAGAGAGAGTGACAGCATGGTGAGAGACAGAGACAGCATGGGAGAGAAAGTGACATCATAGGGCGAGAGAGAGACAGCATGAGGAGAGAGAGAGACAGCATGGGGGGAGAGAGAGAGTGATAGCATGGGGGGAGAGAGAGAGTGATAGCATGGGGGGAGAGAGAGAGTGATAGCATGGGGGGAGAGAGAGAGTGATAGCATGGGGGGAGAGAGAGAGTGATAGCATGGGGGGGAGAGAGAGAGTGACAGCATGGGGGGAGAGAGAGTGACCGCATGGGGAGATAGAGTGACAGCATGGGGGGAGAGAGAGAGTGACGGCATGCGAAGAGAGAGAGACAGCATGGGGGGAGAGAGAGTGACAGCATGGGGGGAGAGAGAGTGACAGCATGGGGGGGAGAGAGAGTGACAGCATGGGGAGAGAGAGTGACAGCATCGGGAGAGAGAGTGACAGCATGGGGAGAGAGAGAGACAGCATGGGGGAGAGAGAGACAGACAGCATGAGGAGAGAAAGAGAGACAGTATGGGGAGAGAGAGAGAGACAGCATGGGGAGAGAAAGAGAGACAGCATGGAGAGAGAGAGTGACAGCATGGGGAGAGAGAGTGACAACATGGGGAGAGAGAGTGACAGCATGGGGAGAGAGAGTGACAGCATGGGGAGAGAGAGTGACAGCATGGGGAGAGAGAGTGACAGCATGGGGAGAGAGAGTGACAGCATGGGGAGAGAGAGTGACAGCATGGGGAGAGAGAGTGACAGCATGGGGAGAGAGAGTGACAGCATGGGGAGAGAGAGTGACAGCATGGGGAGAGAGAGTGACAGCATGGGGAGAGAGAGTGACAGCATGGGGAGAGAGAGTGACAGCATGGGGAGAGAGAGTGACAGCATGGGGAGAGAGAGTGACAGCATGGGGAGAGAGAGTGACAGCATGGGGAGAGAGAGTGACAGCATGGGGAGAGAGAGTGACAGCATGGGGAAAGAGAGAGTGACAGCATGGGGAAAGAGAGAGTGGCAGCATGGGGAGAGAGAGAGAGTGGCAGCATGGGGAGAGAGAGTGGCAGCATGGGGAGAGAGAGTGGCAGCATGGGGAGAGAGAGTGGCAGCAAGAGGAGATAGAGAAAGTGACAGCATGGGGGGGAGAGAGTGGCAGCATGGGGAGAGAGGGTGGCAGCATGGGGAGAGAGACAGCATGGGGAGAGAGAGTGACAGCATGAGGAGAGAGAGTGGCAGCATGGGGAGAGAGAGTGGCAGCATGGGGAGAGAGAGTGGCAGCATGGGGAGAGAGAGTGGCAGCATGGGGAGAGAGAGTGGCAGCATGGGGAGAGAGAGTGGCAGCATGGGGAGAGAGAGTGGCAGCATGGGGAGAGAGTGGCAGCATGGAGAGAGAGAGAGAGAGACAGCATGGGGAGAGAGAGTGGCAGCATGGGGAGAGAGAGTGGCAGCATGGGGAGAGAGAGTGGCAGCATGGGGAGAGAGAGTGGCAGCATGGGGAGAGAGAGTGGCAGCATGGGGAGAGAGAGTGGCAGCATGGAGAGAGAGAGAGAGAGAGACAGCATGGGGAGAGAGAGTGACAGCATGGGGAGAGATAGTGACAGCATGGGGAGAGAGAGTGACAGCATGGGGAGAGAGAGTGAGAGCATGGGGAGAGAGAGTGACAGCATGGGGAGAGAGAGTGACAGCATGGGGAGAGAGAGTGACAGCATGGGGGGGAGAGAGTGACAGCATGGGGGGGAGAGAGTGACAGTATGGGGGGGGGAGAGAGTGTCAGTATGGGGGGGGGAGAGAGTGACAGCATGGGGGGGGGGAGAGAGTGACAGCATGGGGAGAGAGAGTGACAGCATGGGGAGAGAGAGTGAAAGCATGAGGAGAGAGTGTGACAGCATGGGGAGAGAGAGTGACAGCATGGGGAGAGAGAGTGACAGCATGGGGAGAGAGAGTGACAGCATGGGGAGAGAGAGTGACAGCATGGAGAGAGTGACAGCATGTGGAGAGATAGTGACATCATGGGGAGAGAGAGTGACATCATGGGGAGAGAGAGTGACAGCATGGGGGGAAAGATGACAGCATGGGGAGAGAGAGTGACAGCATGGGGAGAGAGAGTGACAGCATGGGGGGGAGAGAGTGACAGTATGGGGGGGGGAGAGAGTGACAGCATGGGGGGAGAGAGAGTGACAGCATGGGGAGAGAGAGTGAAAGCATGAGGAGAGAGTGTGACAGCATGGGGAGAGAGAGTGACAGCATGGGGAGAGAGAGTGACAGCATGGGGAGAGAGAGTGACAGCATGGGGAGAGAGAGTGACAGCATGGGGAGAGAGAGTGACAGCATGGAGAGAGTGACAGCATGTGGAGAGATAGTGACATCATGGGGAGAGAGAGTGACAGCATGGGGAGAGAGAGTGACAGCATGGGGAGAGAGAGTGGCAGCATGGGGAGAGAGAGTGGCAGCATGGGGAGAGAGAGTGGCAGCATGGGGAGAGAGAGTGGCAGCATGGGGAGAGAGAGTGGCAGCATGGGGAGAGAGAGTGGCAGCATGGGGAGAGAGAGTGGCAGCATGGGGAGAGAGAGTGGCAGCATGGGGAGAGAGAGTGGCAGCATGGGGAGATAGAGAAAGTGACAGCATGGGGTGAGAGAGTGACAGAATGGGGGCAGAGAGTGACAGCATGGGGGCAGAGAGTGACAGCATGGGGGGAGATAGTGACAGCATGGAGAGAGAGAGTGACAGCATGGGGGGAGAGAGAGTGACAGCATGGGGAGAGAGAGTGATAGCATGGGGGAGAGAGAGAGACATCATGAGGAGAGAAAGAGAGTGACAGCATGGGAAGAGAGAGTGACAGCATGGGGAGAGAGAGTGACAGCATGGGGAGAGAGAGTGACAGCATGGGGAGAGAGAGTGACAGCATGGGGAGAGAGAGTGACAGCATGGGGAGAGAGAGTGACAGCATGGGGAGAGAGAGTGACAGCATGGGGAGAGAGAGAGACAGCATGGAGAGAGAGAGAGACAGCATGGGGGGAGAGAGAGTGAAAGCATGGGGAGAAATAGTGACAGCATGGGGAGAGAGAGACAGCATGGGGGGAGAGAGACAGCATGGGCAGAGAGAGAGTGATACAGTGGCGACACACTTTATCCTTACCTGGCTAGTGCCGCAAGCCGGGAGGTGTCCCGGCTTGCTCGTTTATTTCCCTCGGCGTGCCGCACGTCATCGTTGCGCGGTCACGCTTCATTGGGAGCGTGCGCGCTTGGTGCGCATGCCCAGGGCTCCCCGAGGGAGCCCTGGTGTCCCGCGATGTGGGGGATTGCGGTGGGGGGCTCCGGGGGATCCGGCGGACCTGGAGAGGGGAGGGGGAAGCCCTGATCGGAGGACCGATCCTCCGAGGCTCCGGCGCGTGCCCGTGACACCTCGGCGCGGGTCCCAGTTTCTGTTGCGGCCGAGACCGGGCAAAGGTAAGAATAAACTCGGCCGCAACAGTAGCATGGGGAGAGAGAGAGTGACAGCATGGGGAGAGAGAGTGACAGCATGGGGAGAGAGAGTGACAGCATGGGGAGAGAGAGACAGCATGGGGAGAGAGAGTGACAGTATTGGGGGGAGAGAGTGACAGTATTGGGGGGAGAGAGTGACAGTATTGGGGGGAGAGAGTGACAGTATTGGGGGGAGAGAGTGACAGTATTGGGGGAGAGAGTGGCAGCATGGGGTGAGAGAGAGTGGCAGCATAGGAATAGAGAGTGGCAGCATGGGGAGAGAGAGTGGCAGCATGGGGAGAGAGAGTGGCAGCATGGGGAGAGAGAGTGGCAGCATGGGGAGAGAGAGTGGCAGCATGGGGAGAGAGACGGACACACAGAATGGGGAGAGAGACGGACACAGCACGGGCTGAGAGATGGACACAGCACGGGCTGAGAGACGGACACAGAATGGGGAGATAGACGGACACACAGAATGGGGAGAAGGACGGACACACAGAATGGAGAGAGATGGACACAGCATGGGGAGAGAGACGGACACAGCACGGGGAGAGAGACAGACACAGCACGGGGAGAGAGACGGACACACAGCATGGGGAGAGAGACGGACACACAGCATGGGGAGAGAGACGGACACAGCATGGGGAGAGGGACGGACACACAGAATGGGGGAGGGAGGGACACACAGAATGGGGGGAGGGAGGGACACACAGAATGGGGAGAGAGACGGACACACAGCATGGGGAGAGGGACGGACACACAGAATGGGGAGAGGGACCAACACACAGAATGGGGAGAGGGACCGACACACAGAATGGGGAGAGGCAGAGACACAGAGAATGGGGAGAGGGACGGACACACAGAATGTGGAGAGGGACGGACACACAGAATGGGGAGAGGGACGGACACACAGAATGGGGAGAGGGACGGACACACAGAATGGGGAGAGGGACGGACACACAGAATGGGGAGAGGGACCCACACACAGAATGGGGAGAGGGACCCACACACAGAATGGGGAGAGGGACCCACACACAGAATGGGGAGAGGGACAGACACACAGAATGGGGAGAGGGACGGACACACAGAATGAGGGAGAGAGATACAGACACAAAGAATGGGGGAGAGAGACACAGATAATAGGGGGAGAGACCTAGAGAATGGGGAGAGAGACAGAATGGGAAGGGTGGAACGAGAATGGAGGGGTGGGAACAAAAATTGAGGGATTGGGGGGGGGGACGAGAATTGGGGGGTGTGTGAGGATGGGGGACAGAGAGTGGCGGAGAGACATAAAGGGGACATAAAGCGCAGTTGGTGATGTCATTTGTTTTATAAATATATATATTTTTTTTTTCCAAAAGTTTTTTATTAGGCATTATTTGATATACATTGTATGCTGAGTAAACATCATATTGCCTAATACAGGTTTTCTTGGTTTAATGACAGTAAGAGGGAAAGACTCAACGCGCCCCGACCTTCAAGCGTGGGTTGGCAGGGTTGGCGTGAGGATAGAAACAGAGAGATGGGGGGGGAAGGGAGGGGGCAGAGAGGGAGAGATAGGGGGGGGGGTCTGAGGAAGGGAGGGCCCTTCCTCCTCAGTCCATTGCACGAGATTCCTCCCTTACTACGGTCTTCAATTGTGGGGGGTAGCCATCTTTAGTCTGCCATACGGGTCAGCCATGATTCTCATGTGTTGTTAAAGGGCTCCGTTTTCCTCTTTAAGAAGGCCGAGAGCTTTTCCATTAACATAACTTCCTGTATTCTGTTTTTGACTGTTTGCCTAGGGGGGGAGACACCTTCTTCCACGAGGCCGCCACCGCACATCTAGCCGCCGTAAGAATGAAGGAGATCAATTTTCTTGTTGGGCGGTCAATGTTCTCGATTGGCCTGGCCAGCAAGTAGGTCAGCGGATCAATGGGTATTGTGAGGTCTGTGACCTCTGTGATTAGAGTCTGTATGGTTTCCCAGTATTTCTGAATTTCTGGACATGACCACCATATGTGGGCCATGTCACCCGTTTGTCCGCAGCCTCTCCAACATAGGTCGGAGGCCAGAGGGTAGATTTGATTTATTCTAACTGGGGTAAGATACCAGCGAAACAGTATTTTGTATATATTTTCTTTGATTGTGGTACATATGGAAGTTCCTGAGGCTGATTCCCAAATGCTTTCCCAATCCTCTCGGTCTATAACTTTGCCCAATTCTGCTGCCCAATGGAGCATGTAGTCATGAACCGGGGCATCTGTTGCCCTTTCTAGTTCTGAGTATATTTGCGTTATTAGACCTTTTTGTTGTGACGTTTCTTTGCATAGTCTTTCGAAGTTAGTGAGAGGGGGAAATTCCAACGTTGGTGATATTGATTGGATGAAGTGCCGGATTTGGAGATATTTAAAGACGTTTAGTCGACAATTAGTCGTGAATTGCTCAAATTGTCTGGGCTCAAAGCCTGGTGGAAATTTGGGGTTTTGGGTAATTGGTGTGAGTTGGGATTTGGCGGTTGTGAGCTTAAATTTCAGTTTGCATTTCGTCCAGGTCTCCCATGTGTGTCTCATTGGTCCTAATTGGAATTTGTTTTTCTGCAAATCTTCCCTGCTCAGGGACCAAAGGCATGCTGGCAGAGAAGGCGTGCCGGCGTATTGCATTTCTATGTCTAGCCAGCAATATTGGCCGGGCTCCGCGTTCCATACTACTACCTGTCTTAACTGGGTGGCTTGATAGTATCGTGTAATATCAGGGACCCCCAGGCCCCCTCTCCCCCTCGAAGCAAGTAGAACTGTCCCTGCGACTCTGGGTTTTTTCCCCTGCCAGATGAAGTGGAGAATTTGTTTCTGGATATTTTTCAATTCTGTGCCAGGGATGTGGATCGGAAGTGTCTGGAAGTAATATAATAATCTGGGGAGTATGTTCATTTTCACCGAGATCATTCTCCCGATCCATGAAATTTGGTATGCTCCCCATTTATCTAGGTCTAATTTAATTTTCCGAAAGAGAGCCGGATAATTATGATGGTATAGAGAATGGTAGTTCCCCGATATCTTTACTCCCAGATATTTGATATAGGAGGAGCACAATCGGTAGTTAAAATTTAGCTTAAGAAGTTTCATCTCTGGCTCTGGCAGGTTTAGGTTTAGTGCTTCGGATTTATCGTTGTTGATTTTATAGCCTGATATAACTCCGAAGTCTAAAAGCTCTTTTTGTAAGTTTGGGAGGGACATCTGGGGTTTTGAGAGTGTTAGTATTATGTCATCCGCAAACAGGGATATTTTGTAATGCGAACGTCCAATTTCTATCCCTTGAATATCTACGTTATTTGGATTGTAGCCGCTAGGGGTTCTATAGTTAGTGCGAAGAGGAGGGGGGACAAGGGGCACCCCTGTCTCGTACCATTTTTAATGATGAAACTCTGGATACTGCCCCCTGGTAATTTTACCGTTGCGGATGGGTCTTGGTAGAGTCTGCGGACCCCTTCCAAGTATGCATCTTTAAAGCCAAATTTACGCATGGTATGGTCTAAGAATAGCCAGTCGATTAGACCATATCTAATGGTCTATCTGCGTCTAAGCTGAGTAGTATTGCTTTGGTTCCTGTGAGGTGGATATGCTCGATAATATTAATTATTTTACGTGTGTTGTCCGAGGCCTGTCGACCTGTCACAAATCCAACTTGGTCTATGTTTATTAGCCTCGGTAGGATAGGATTTAATCTGTTGGCCAAAATTTTGCTATATAGTTTGAGGTCGTTATTGAGAAGGGAGATTGGACGATAGCTTCCACATTGCATCGGGTCTCTGCCTTCCTTATGAATTATGGCTAGGTTGGCAAGGGACATGGAGGTGGGGATCGAATTTCCCTCCAAAAAATGGTTGTACATTTTTAATAGATGCGTGGATAGTATGGGCAAGTATCTCTTGTAGTAGACATTAGTGAAGCCATCAGGGCCAGGATATTTGGAGATCTTCAATGCTTTTACTGCTTCTTCTAATTCTTCTTTTGTGATCTCCACATTGAGGACCTCATTCTCCTCTTCAGTCAGGGTAGGGAGTTGACATTTGTCTAAGTATTTTTTGATCGCTTCTGATGCTTTTGGTTCTGGTCGACCAGTTTTGGATCTTAAGTTATAAAGTTCTGTATAATACTTTGTGAACTCCGCTGCTATTTTTTTGTCACTGTATTGTGTCTCGCCAGACCTATTCTTGATCACTGTTATTTGAGACCTCTTTTGAATGCCTCGTAATCTGCTGGCCAAAAGCTTGTCAGCCTTGTTACCCTTATCATAATAATGTTGATTAGTCCATTTAAGGGCTTTTTTCCACGTCGTCCATTTGGGCTTGTTTGAGTTTTTGTCTGGCTATTGTTAAGGCTTTATAGTTTTTTTTTGCGGGATTAGCTTTATGGGATTGCTCTAATTTTAAGAGGTTATCAGTGACTTCCGAAATCAATTTTTGTTTGACTTTTTTCCTATGAGAGGCAATAGAGATGAATTTGCCTCTAATTGCCGCCTTATGGGCTTCCCATAGGATCGCTGGAGATGAGACCGATCCTGAGTTAAAGAAAAAGTAGTCCTTAAGGGAGGCTCTGATCTCTCTCTCTATCTCAGGGTGGTTCAATAGGGAGTCGTTCAATCTCCAGGAGTATGATCTGGTCTTTTTGAATGGTGTGGATAGGGTCAAGGTGATTGGGGCATGGTCTGACCACGTGATGGGGCCGATGTCTGATTTCGTGGTTGCCTCTAAGATATTTTTGGTCAGCAGAAAATAATCTATGCGCGAATAGGTCTGGTGAGGTGCTGAGCAAAAGGTAAGAAGGTGAGTAAAAGGTAAGGCCAGGTCTCTCTGGCCCTGATGTTGGGAACTCCATATGTCCACCAATGAGAACTCGTCCATTAATTCCCTGAACCTTTTCCCCGTGATTTGGGAGTGGGTTGTACGGGGGTGACCCATTGCGGTTGATCTGTCCTCGGTGGGGTTAGAGACCATGTTTAGGTCTCCTCCCACTATCATCGATGACAGATTTCCCGGGTCGATGCCCTCAAGCACTGTTTTTAGGAATTCTGTTTGGTTTTCGTTTGGGGCATATACATTGATTAGAGCGATTGCTGAGCCCGCTAAGGAGCCATATACCATGAGAAATCTACCCTCTGGATCCATGGTTGTTTTGACATGATTAAATGGAGTTCCTTGTCTGATTAGTATAGCCACTCCTCGCTTTTTACTACTAAATGATGTCGAAAAAGCATGTTGGATACACTTTTTTGAATAAATTTGGGGGGTCTTGTGATGTGAAGTGGGTTTCCTGTAGGAATACGATGTCTCCCCCTGCCTGTTTCATGTCTTGGAGGGCTAGCCTCCTTTTTCTATTATTTTGAAGTCCTTTGACGTTAAGTGATACTATCTTCACTGGGGCGTTAGAAGTCATTGGCTGCTTTTTGTGGTCGTGATCTTTAGGATCCCTCCCTTCCCATCTGGGGGGTCTTGATTTTGTAGCTTAAGAGTGCTCTGAGCCCTGGCAAACATCTCGGGGAGGCATGCTTTTTTTGACAGGTTGACTGAGTGGACCGAGGAGGGAGGAGGGAAGGGGGGTGGGGGGGAGGGTAGAACTGCTGGGACAGGGTCAGCAGTAAGGAGAGGAAGAAGATGAGGTTCGCGTTTGAACCTGACAGGTAGTTGCCTGGTCCTTGGGCGACCGGCTTTTGGGCATCCGTGCCCATCGGGGTTGACTCCGGTGTCGGCAGCCGGTGGGCAGTAAAGGGGGGGGGGGGCCGAACCCTCTGGTTCTTTTTTCTTCCCTGAACTCTCTTTCATGCCCTATGTGTGAGGGGGGGGGAGTAGATAAGACAAAAAAGAGATCGTAGAGGGCATTTCGTCGTCACAGATAAAGGTATTTGCACAGTAGGTAGATAGGTATTGACATTAGGCTATCATGCATACTTTTATGTATCAATGTTCGCCACAGAAAGGAGTGGGGACTCTCTTGGATACGCCCAGATCTTGGAGAGGTACTTGCGAAGGAGATCAAAATCATTACATTTCCCATGTTTATACATTGTTACTCTTGCGTGTCGCTGAGTCTATGGGAGCGTGGATCATGGGGAGAGGAGGGGGGGGAGAGGACGGGGGGGGTGATGGGGGGGAGGGCAAGAGGAAGGATAGGATGGCGGTGGGGAGGGGGGGATGGTTGGAGGGGAGTGGGTGGTAGTGGGAAGGGGTAATGGGGAGTATTTCGGCGCATTGCTTTGATTCACTTGTACAGTAGATATACAATTATTCACCTTGGTAAGTCATACAAACAATTATATCATGATAACCTCAGCTTTGGTTGCATAAAGAGGGGTGGGGAACCTTTTTGGGTATGTCTAATTTGTGGAGGGGTAGTTGTGACGGGGTTCGTATTCATTGTAATATCTGGGGGGGGGGGCGGGGGGGGGAATAGGGGGGGAGGGGGTGGGGGGAATAGGGGGGAGGGGGGGGCGGGGGGAGGAGGGGGTGATTGGGGGTAGGTCCGTGGGAGGGTTGCTGTGGATCCGTGATTAGACACCTTTGGGTATATGGATTGACTTGCTAGCTACATTCGGCATAGCGGCCGCTTTAAGCAGTGCGGTCATCTCAGGACACTGTTCCACTTGCTATTCTATTTTGAGATGCTTCGGGGGACGTGGCACATTGTGTTTTTGAAGTGGCAGGTGAGGCGATCTTTGCTGGATGGCTAAGTGGGGAGTGTTTTTTAGGGGGGGGGTCATTGAGGGGAAGGGAGGGGGGGTGGGGGGGCAGGCAGGGAGGGGGGGGAGCGGGGGGTAGGAGGCTATTTGATGAGAACCATATGTGGTGCATAGTTGGCTGTTGGTTTCTGGGAATACAATGTTAACGACGGTATGGTGGTTATTCTGTTGTGCGCCCATCTGGACGCGCTGGGGGGGAGGGGGGAGGGAGGGGGGAGGGAGAATAGAGGGGGGGGTGAAGAGGAGGGGGGGGGGGGATTGGCCCACTTTTTAGTTTGTTGAGGCAGATAGTGAAAAACATCTTAACGTAACTATAACGTGATTCTTAGCAGGGATTTAAACTGCATATGAGTGGTGGGGGGGGGGTGCAACACGGAGGGGATGTTCAATAGTCTCAACGGGGGTAACGGGTCTTCCTGTACCAGTCTAGGTAGGGGGCCGGCTATATCTTGCCGGGCCCAGATATAACGTTTATCTGGGGGGAGGATATGCAAACCTGGTCTGGGCGAAGTCCGCGGATAGGTAGAGGAGTTCCCAGCGGGGCTTGGCAGGTGAAGCTGCCAGGTGGATCGGGTTTCCCCTCTCCCGCCTCCGCGCCTCTCAACTCGCCTGTTCTGCTAACAAAGGTGTATGTGTTGGCTCCCGCCAATTATACCATGGGGTGCCGGGGTCTCTCGGATCAACTGGCCAACAGGATAAAAGCAAACGGATCCGTATGGGCCCTCCACCCTCCCCCGGGGCCCTCAGAAGGAAATCAAAGGCCCTGGATCGCAGGGCTTCTCCGCCGGGTGATCAGGTTTGTTGCTCCAGTTGGCCGGCCAATCTCTCCGACGCTCTGATTGGTCTCCGCTCCTGACTTGCTCCTCGTGTCTCCCTCCGCGCGTTGTCCCGTGCAGGCGGCAGCGTCAGGCCTAGTTCGCGGGCGAATCCCTGCATCTCTTCTGGCAGTCTGAGTGATCTCTGCTTTCCTCCTCTGTTTACTACGAGCCTGAACGGGAATCCCCACTGGTAGGGTATGTTGTTTTCCCGCAATAGTTGGGTGAGGGGCTTGAGTTCTCGGCGCCGCTCAACTGTGATCCTAGCGAGGTCACTAAATATTTGCACCGGCTCGTTCTGAAAGGTCAGGTTGTTCGCCTCTCTGCTCGCCGCCATCACTTTCTCCTTCGTGGAGTAGCTATAGAGGCGTACTATGATATCCTGCCTTCGTTTCGGGTCATTTGAGCGGGGACCCAGTGCGTGGTGTGCGCGATCTATTTCTAGGTCTCTTCCGTCCAGGCCCGTGCAGAGTGTATTGAAAAGATCAGTCAGGTAAGGCTTTATTAGTTCAGGGAGAACCGTTTCCGGGACATTCCGAATCCGGAGATTCTGCCTCCGGTCCCGGTTCTCCTGATCTTCTATGCTGTCTTTCAGGAGTCTGACTTCTTCTCCCAGGCGCATAATTTCCTCATCTGCTGCAGCTTGGGCTTGTAAGGATTCTTCTAATTTGCTCTCCAGGTCGTCTGCTCTCTGTGTGAGAGTTCCCAGCTCTTCTCGCAGGCCTGACATCATCTCCTTAAGGTCCTGCTGGAGGGTTTTGTGGAGTCTGTCGTGCATATTTGAGAGAAGTTCCTCTAGGTAGGTGCGTGTTATTTCCCTTTCTAGTGTTGGTTCCTCAGCGGCATGTCTCCGTCTCGTTGCGGGGATGTGGCCGCGTGGTGTCCGACGCCATCTTGGGGTCCCTGCATGCTCTCAGGGCCGCGTTTTTGCTGCGGCTGAAAGTACTTCGGGACGCCCTTTGAAGCTTGCGCTTTTGCCTTCTGTGGCATGCTGTGTGGTTCAGTCGTCTTTTAAGGTTCGTCTCTGCTGTTTTTGTAGGGGGTAAAGATCTTTTATGATCGTTTTATGCTCGAGGGTTCTTGGAGCTCCCTGACTAACCCAGCATCTTGGATGACGTCACCGGAAGTCTGCTCTATAAATATTTTTTTTAATGTGTCCCGGTTTTTACTTATAAATCTTGCCACCCTACCTCTATACACACAAACACACACTGCAGGACCCACCTCTATAGAAACAAACACACACTGAAGGACCCACCTCTATACACACAAACACACACTGCAGCCCCCACCTCTGTACACACAAACATACATTGCAGGGCCCACCTCTGTACACACACACAAATACACTGCAGGGCCCACCTCTATACACACAAACACACACTGCAGCCCCCACCTCAATACACACAAACACACACTTCTGCTCCACCTCTATACGGACAAACACACACTGCAGCCCCCACCTCAATACACACACACACTGCAGGGCCCGCCTCTATACACACAAACACACACTGCAGGGCCCACCTCTATACACACAAACACACACTGCAGGGCCCACCTCTGTACAACCACACAAACACACACTGCAGGGCCCACCTCTATACACACAAACACACTGCAGGGCCCACCTTTATACACACAAAAACACGCTGGAGCCATGGTTGCCACCTTCTATTGCAGGCTAACCCGGAGATAACATTTTTTAGATCTTTTTATTATATATTTATCTTGCCTTTAGTTGTATCCTCCCCTCCAAATTCCATCAACACGGCTGCGCGACGTCACGTAATGCCCATTGCCATAACAACGAGCCGCTCCATGACGTCACGCCTGTCCCGATGCATGCCCCGCTGTCACGCGCGGTCCCCGCAAGGTGCGCGCTTATCCACAAACACCTGATCCCCTCCGCGGCACTCTTTGCTCGCGGTGCCTCTCTACTCCCTCTCCTGTTACACTACCTCCTTCAGCCGCTCCTCCTGCCCCCTTGCCGTCCTTGGCGAGCGCCCCCGCGGCGCGACGCTCCTCACGCTCCCTGGCACACTCTATGCGCGCGCATCCAACCCTTACAGAGGGCGCGCGCACACACTCCACTTGTAGGTCTTCCCTGAGTTCTGGTTTCGCCCCTCATAGTGTGCATGCCATTTCCCTGTCTGATTTACCTGTCTCCTCCCTCACTCCTTCTGACCTATCTCTGCAACCCTTCACTTTACCCTCTGCTCTTCCTCTCTCTCCCATTGATGCTCCCTCCTTTATAATCCCTGTCTGTCCTCTAGCTCATTTCTCTGCATAGCTTCTTGTGACCCCTGTGTGTGCAGTCTCTATGCTTGGCTCTCCTGTCTCTTTCAGCGCTGGTTCCTGTCCCTGTTTACCTTTTGATCTCCCTGGCTTGAACTCTGCTTTGATTTGGATTACCCTGCCTTCTCCTGCCCTAGGACTCTGCTTTCGGATACATTTACGCTGCCCTCTCCTATCCTCGAACACTGGCTTATGGACTTGATCACACTGCTCTCTATTACCCCTGAACTCTGGCACATGGACATTACTACCCAAACTCAGATATAACGGACTACCACACACCAGGCACGCCCTCACTGGTGTGGGTGCATGTTATAACCTTACCCACCTCAGTACTGGGAACTGGCCAGGTCTGTGGGCATACAGGCATTACAAACACACAGAGATATAATAACATGCTGAGCGATATAATAACACACAGAGAGATATAATAACATGCAGAGAGATATAATAACATGTAGAGAGATATAATAACAAGCAGAGATATAATAACGGTCATGGGAGAGGGGGTTTGGCCCGGTATTAAAGGGGTTACACCCCATTTGGCCCCCTGCTCTCACTTGGGAAGCAAGGGGTTAACTGAACTGCGGTCCAGTAATGTGTTTTTACCCTGCTTCAGCAACCAAATGTATATTCCCCTGTAAATGTGTATTGCCCCATTCCAGTGTTTGCACCAACACATACACTGGGACTGTGTCAGGATGAGCTCACCACAAACGAGGCGGGACGCGGTGCTGAGGTGGGATAGGATATAACGCCACCTACAGCCACGAGGGCACGTCTTGAGAGTAGAGTGGTCTGGGAGTCCGAGTCGGGGCAGGAGAGGTACGGATGGTAGAGGGTGCTGTTCGCCAAGTCCGGGGTTAGAGAGAGGGACGTAATCATTTACCGTTTGCCGGGTTCGGGGTGCCAGAGGTGCGGATAGACGTATTGCCGTATGCCAAGTTCGGGATGCCAGAGGTGCGGATAGTCGTAGAGGAAGCCGGTTCGGTACACGAGGAAGACTGCAAAACAAGACAGGACAAGACAGGACTAGGGAGGCAGAGAGTGATGAGAACAACTGGTTCTATGCTCAGCCGACGAGTTAATGAAGCTGCAGGGTATATATAGGTAAGAGGGTCCAATGGCAGAGTAGCAAGGTGGGGGTGTGTGGATGGGCCAGGCTGAGACAGGGATAGGTCCAGAGGAGCTCCTGGAGGAGGGACTATCGATCCTAGAAGAAAGGGTACATTTGTTTGCAGCATTGAAAAGAGGAGATGTGCCTTTAAGAGGCTGGAGCGCCTCCGTGTGGCCGCGCCTCCGTGTGGCCGCACCTGCGGGCGCGTGACCGGGCACACGCCCCGGCCCGGCACTAGAAGGGGAACGCTGCCGTGCGCGCGCGAGCCTAGGCAAGATGGCGATCGGCGTCCTGGAGGGAGGATCACTGCGAGGCACAGGAGGGCCCGGCAGAACCGCGGGTAATTGGGGAGCACGCCAAGGGCGGCATGACTCCCGGGTCGTTACAGTACCCCCCCCTTCAGGGGCGACCTCTGGGTGTCCATGACATGGCTTGGAGGGATTCCTACGATGGAAAGCCTGGACGAGTCGTGGTGCGTGGAGATCTCGGTGGGGAATCCAAGAACGTTCCTCTGGTCTGAAACCCCTCCAGTGGACTAGGTATTGTACTCCTCCTCTGGAGATCCTAGAATCCAGGATAGACCGGACCTCGTACTCCTGTTGACCATGGATCAAAAGAGGGAGTGGAGGAGAAGTGGTCTTGGAAAAACGAGGACTCTGAAATGCTGGTTTTAGCAAAGATACATGAAAGACCGAAGGAATCCTCATCGAGGGTGGAAGACGTAGACGATAAGCCACAGGATTAATCTTCCTGACCACGGGAAAGGGACCGAGGAACTTGGGTGCCAGCTTCATAGTAGGAACCTTTAGTCGTATATTCCTGGATGAAAGCCATACTCTGTCTCCTGGAGCAAATTCAGGAACTTGCGTCGGAGGCGATCTGCCTGGAGTTTCTGTCTCCCAGTAGCCACTTTTAAGTTCTCCTGAATCCTCCTCCACAAGTCTTTCAGCCGGGAGATACGTTTGTCAACCGTTGGTACTCCAGAGGATAGGGGAGAGAAGGGTAAGCGGGAAGGATGAAAACCAAGATTTATAAAGAAGGGAGATTCTTGAGTGGAGTCATTGCGCAGAGAGTTGAGGGCAAACTCGGCCCAAGGAAGCAGATCCACCCAGTCATCCTGTGTATCGGTTATAAAACATCGAAGGTATTGTTCCAGGTTTTGGTTGGCCCTCTCCGTCTGCCCATTGGTCTGTGGGTGGTATCCATAGGAGAATTGCAATGAAATGCCCAATTTTCGAGAAAAGGCTCGCCAAAATCTTGACACGAATTGGGACCCTCTGTCAGAAACGATGGTTGAGGGCACTCCATGAAGACAAAAAATTTCCTGGACGAAAACATCCGCAAGCCTGGAGGAATTCGGAAGACCCCTCAAGGGAACAAGGTGCGTCTGTTTGGAAAAACGATCAATTACCACAAGAATAGTATTCATCCCTTTGGAGGTTGGGAGCTCTACGATAAAATCCATAGAAATATGGTTCCAAGGCCGGTCTGGGATGTGTAAAGGAAGGAGAAGACCTGCTGGTCTGACCCGGGGTACTTTGTTGCGAGCACATGTGCCACACGCTTTTACAAACTCCTCCACATCCTTAGCCCTCTCTGGCCACCAGAAGGTTCGCTGGACAAGGTCGTTAGTTTTCCGTATCCCTGGATGTCCTGCCGATTTAGAGGAATGGCACCACTCGAGGACTCTCTTGCGATGTTGGGGTGCCGTGTAGAGTCTTCCCTCCGGAACCTTGAACCCCATCGGAGCCTGTGATTGCTCGGATCGAATCTTGTCCATGATATCAAAGGAGTTGGCGGACACAATAAATTTAGAGGGAATTATCGTCTCTAGCTGCTCTTCAGACCTATCCTCTGCAAAGAACTGTCAAGACAGGGCATCCGCCTTCAAGTTTTTGGAGCCAGGAATGAAGGAGATGAGGTAATTGAACCGTGAAAAAAATAGTGCCCAGTGGGCTTGTCGAGCGCTCAAACGACATGCCCCTTCTAAGTAGAGAAGGTTCTTATGGTCTGTGAGTATGGTTATGGGTGTCTCCGTGCCTTCTAAGAGGTGTCTCCATTCCTCTAATGCCAATTTGATTGCCAAGAGCTGCCGGTTACCGACATCGTAATTCCGTTCTGCGGAAGAAAATTTCTTCAAAAAGAAGGCACATGGGTGTAATCTGGCTAAGGGGGATGTCCTTTGGGACAGGACAGCACCAGCCCTGATGTCAGAGGCATCCACTTCCAGAGTAAATGGAAGTTTAGGGTCTGGGTGGGTGAGGATAGGGGCAGACACAAAAGCCTTTTTTAGAAGATTAAATGCCCGCATGGCGGGTTCGGACCATGATGAGGGATCTGCACCTTTCTTGGTTAGAGCAGTGATGGGAGATACCGTGGAGGAAAAATTGTGAATGAAGCGACGGTAATAGTTAGCAAAACCTAGAAAGCGTTGCACGGCTTTGAGGGTGGTCGGACGGGGCCAGTCCAGAATGGCCTTTAGTTTTTCTGGATCCATATTGAAGCCGGAGTCAGAGATAATGTATCCCAGGAATGCTACGGACGTCAGATGGAACTGGCATTTCTCCAATTTCACAAAGAGGTGGTTCTCCCGGAGGCGTAACAGCACCTGTTGAACGTGTTTGATGTGTTCTTGGGTGGATTTAGAAAAGATTAGGATGTCATCTAAGTAGACGATAAGGAATTTTTTAAGAATGTCCCGGAAAATCTCATTGACAAAATCCTGAAAGACTGCTGGTGCGTTGCACAGACCAAACGGCATGACCAGGTATTCATAGTAGCCGTCATAGGTGTTAAAAGCAGTCTTCCACTCGTCTCCCTCACGTATCCTTACTAAAAATTGTAGGCGCCTCTTAGATCCAGTTTAGAAAAAACAGTAGCTCCTTGAAGGCGGTCGAAGAGTTCCGATATCAAGGGTAGCGGGTAGCGGTTCTTGCGCGTGATGTTATTCAAACCCCGGTAATCGATGCATGGACGAAGAGACCCGTCCTTTTTCTTTACGAAAAAGAAGCCTGCTCCGACTGGGGAGGAAGACTTTCGGATGAAACCCCTCTCTAAATTCTCTGCAATGTAAGTGTTCATGGCTTTAGTCTCTGGGAGAGAGAGTGGGTAGGATCGTCCCCGGGGAAGAGCTGCCCCGGGCAGCAGGTCAATCGGGCAGTCGAAAGGTCGGTGCGGAGGTAGAACCTCGGATCGTGCTTTGTCGAACACATCGCGGAATTCCAAATATACAGAAGGCAATGTGTCGACCTTCTCTGGCAGGGTACACAACCCACCAACCTTCTGGAATATCCTAGTACAGGTCTTGGCACATGGAGCACCCCACTGGATGGGTTCCCGATCGGTCCAGTCGATGCGAGGATTGTGGACTTGGAGCCAAGGAAGACCCAGAATCACCTCAACGGAGGGAGTGTGGATAACATCGAGGGTAATGATCTCCGTATGAACGTCGACAAACTGCAGTAGGAGAGGCACCGTCTGTAGCGTGATGAATGCCGGCTGTAGAGGTCGACCGTCAATGGCCTCCAGACCCACTGGCGTCCTCTTGCTGATAAGTTGAATATTGTTCCATCTAGCAAAGGTTTGATTGATGAAATTGCCTGCGGAACCGGAGTCTATGAATACCCGTGCTTGAGTATGAAACCCCTCTCCAGACAGCGTTACTGGCAACAGTATCCTGGTGGGAAGGACGTCTTTGATGATGGGAGAGAGGGTCAGTGTTCCCAACGAGACTCTCCGGGATCTCATTGGGACTTGGCGTTTCCCGGCTTGTGGGGACACTGGAGCACTAAGTGACCGGAATTGCCACAGTACATGCAGAGACCGGCATTGCGCCGGTGTTGTTTCTTGGCAGAAGACAGCTTATTACCTCCCAACTGCATTGGTTCCGGGATGTCCAAGGATGGAGGTGTTGGAGGCACGAACGATGGGGCAAGAGACCTTGAAACCCGTTGACGGTAACGAGAACGTTCAGTCCTCCGCTCCTGCAGACGCTGGTCCACCCGAATGCACAGGCTGATCAAATCCTCTAGGTCAGTGGGACGTTCCCGCGCCGCAAGCTCATCCTTTAGGGATTCTGACAGGCCCTGCCAAAACGCCGAAGATAGTGCTTCATTGTTCCATCCCGTCTCAGCAGCAAGGGTGCGGAACTCCACAGCGTACCGGGCGACGGAACGATCTGCCTTGGTTATATGGTGGAGAGAAGAAGCTGCCGTTAATTGCCATGCAGGGGTGTCGAAGACTCTTCGGAACTCATGGGCGAAGAGGTCGATGTCCTGTGTGATGGGCCCTTGTTGTTCCCAGATGGGAGAGGCCCAGGCCAGCGCCTCGTCGGTGAGAAGAGCCACGATATAGCCGACCTTAGAAATGGAAGAAACAAAACGAGAGGGCGAGAGTCAGAATTGGATGAAACATTGATTAAGGAAACCCCTACATCCTTGGGGATCCCCAGCATAGCATTTGGGAGCAGGAATACGGGGTTCCATAGCAAACAGAGGTGCAGGAAAGACTGTTGCGGAGGCTGTAGGAGCCATGGGTGAAGGTCCCAGACTGGAAACTCGGGCTTGAACGGTAAGGGAATGAAGGCTCTGCTGAAGCAAATCCATCCGCCTATCATTTTGTTCCAGAAAAGTCTCTAGCCTGGTGAAGAGATTCGTGTGGGAATTTAAAGTACGCTCCACCTCAGCAGGGTCCATGTTTGTTGGGCTGAGCATAATGTCAGGACGAGCTCACCACAAATGAGGCGGGACCGCGGTGCTGAGGTGGGATAGGATATAATGCCACCTACAGCCACGAGGGCACGTCTTGAGAGTAGAGTGGTCTGGGAGTCCGAGTCGGGGCAGGAGAGGTACAGATGGTAGAGGATGCTGTTTGCCAAGTCCGGGGTTAGAGAGAGGGACGTAATCGTTTACCGTTTGCCGAGTTCGGGGTGCCAGAGGTGCGGAGAGACGTATTGCCGTATGCCAAGTTCGGGATGCCAGAGGTGCGGATAGTCGTAGAGGAAGCCGGTTCGGTACACGAGGAAGACTGCAAAACAAGACAGGACAAGACAGGACTAGGGAGGCAGAGAGTGATGAGAACAACTGGTCCTATGCTCAGCCGACAAGTTAATGAAGCTGCAGGGTATATATAGGTAAGAGGGTCCAATGGCAGAGTAGCAAGGTGGGGGTGTGTGGATGGGCCAGGCTGAGACAGGGATAGGTCCAGAGGAGCTCCTGGAGGAGGGACTATCGATCCTAGCAGAAAGGGTACATTTGTTTGCAGCATTTTTTGTTTGCACCTGCGGGCGCGTGACCGGGCACACGCCCCGGCCTGGCACTAGAAGGGGAACGCTGCCGTGCACGCGCGCGCCTAGGCAAGATGGCAATCGGCGTCCTGGAGGGAGGATCACTGTGAGGCGCGGGAGGGCCCGGGGAACCGCGGGTAAGTGTTGAGCACGCCGAGGGCGGCGTGACTCCTGGGTCGTTACAGACTGATGTGGGAGGGAAAGGGTTAATGTTAATTCAGTGTTTATAGCACTTTGTTCCATTTTTCTGCCTTTTCAGGCTCCATTTTGCAGCTCTCCATAGGTCGCCATTGCAGCCCAATGCAACCTTATGGAGATTCCGGCGATTTGGGCTTGTTTTGGTAGAAGACCTGCAGGTGGCGCCCAAGAGGAGGAGCGGCGGTTCCCCATTGTAAGTCAATGGAGCCATTCATTTTAATGGGGATTCCTCGACGCCGACCTCCAGGAACGGGTTGGCAGCCATCCAAACCGCAAGAGCGGAAACATTATCTGAAAAAGAGCTTTGATCACTACCCGGTCAAGTTCAATCAATCACAATTGGCATGGGAAACTTAGGTTCTAGGGCACCCAGGAATAAAATTATTTTTGCCCCTAGATCCTAGGAAACCCCACACTCGACTACCACCGGGTCCGAGGATTAAGGACCCCCATAAAGGGTCGCGCTCACCAAGAGGGTCGCGCCATTGACTCCAATGGCGGAGGGAAGAGCAGCGCGGAAAAACGGCTAAGTCCGAGATGGTAAAATGGGTAAGCCCATATCTCCGGTTCTGTGAGGACCAGAGGGCTGGGATTTGGGTCGCATGAAGTCACTGTTCCAGCATGACTGCATGGCCATTTCCAGCCCTCTCCGATCAACCAGACGGAGTATGGGCAAATGTAAAAAATTGTGGTTTTCCTATAGACTTCAATGGCGGAGTTGCTCCATTGAAAGCCTATAGCGGCAGAGCCCATTGACTTCAACGGCGGAGTTGCTCCATTGAAAGCCTATAGCCGCGAAGCCCGTTTATTTCAACGGGAGAGTGAAAAGCAGAGATTTATTTTAGCTATGGCGGAGAATCCTTCATTAAAGTTAATAGGGGATTTTAACTTTTTTTTTTGTATCTCCGGTTCTGGGGGTCGTCGAAAGCTGAAACTTGGCCACAATTGCAAAGGTCTTCCGGCATGAGGACCTGTCAAATTTCAGCCCACTCAGACCCACAGAATTGATTATTTGCATATGTGAAGATATTAAAGAATGAATTGTATTTTGGGTCTGGTATAAAAACTCAGAGCCCATATGGTATGGTAATGCTCAGGGAGGGAGGCAAGTGGTCTACAATAAACCCCTGATCAAAGACTTCCCCACCCTGCTTGTGTATGCGAGCACAACAGAAAGCAGGTCGTGGGTACTTGATGATAAGTGTTATAATTCACACCCTAGGACAAAGGGATTCCTGGCCCAAGTAGACATTCAGGTGCCAGGCTTGTGGGTGGGGGGCTAGGGAAATAAGCCCCTGATTAGAATAATATCCAGAGAGATTGGGTGCAGGTGATTGTTCTCCAATGACCTGCACTCAATGTTAATGACTGGAATTACATATAAACCAGTGTCAGTCCTAGGCTCGGGGTGTCTTCGTGTCTTTCGTGTCTTCAATTTTACCAACTACTTGATGTCTGATTGCTGGATGAATTGCTAATCCTGTTTCCTGATTACTTCATCATCCCCATTCCTAAGTAAGTGTCTATATTTTGCCTGTTATTTGTATATATTGTGTGTTCACCTTCTTTAAGGAATAAACTATATTTATTATATCTAAGTCGTGTTCAATTCAACCCAGAGATTTTGGTGTGTTTTATAACCCTATCACTAGCTACCGTGACAATAACACACAGAGATATAATAACACGCAGAGATATAATAGTATGCAGAGAGATATCAGAACACGCAGAGCAATGTAATAACACACAGAGAGATATACAGTACACACACACAGATACCCACAGATACACATAAAGTGGAGAGCAGAGGCATCGACGGATGTGAGTGACTGTGGGGGGGGGGGAGGAGTAAAGGCAGGAGATCCGTGCAGGCTGCTCCTTGCCTCCCCCTGCACCCAACGCCAGGACAGGCAAATGTACAACCCCCCCTTCTCCTATCATCCGGGGCAGAAGGGGATGGGACACCGCGCAGCCACCAGCAGACAGATGAGCTAGGAGCGGGAAGGCAGACACACACACTCACTGTGTGCTCTGCACAAAGCGGAAGCCCGCCCCCGGCTTCCTCTGACCTGCAGCCAATACCCTGCGGCCCGGCCGGCATTAAGGAGGGATGGAGGGGAGGAATAATCAGAGCGATGGTGGGGAGGGATAATCGCGGCGCCACTCTAGGCAAGCCACAGCGCACCAGGGCGCCGTGGCGCACAGATTGGGAACCACTGGTCTACACTATAAACAAAACATATAAACAAAACTCCTAGTAACAGACTAAAAAATATTTATTAAAATATACTGAACTATGTCATTAAAAGAACTGCAATAGTGACAATGAAGGACAGCTGCTCATCCGGAGGTGGTAAAGTTAGTGTCCACTCGGCATCGGAAGGATGTTCTGATAGAGTTAAGACTCTGTAACGCCAGTAAACTCGTCCGAAACTCCCTTCTGCCATACATGGGAACGTGCCGGTGGGGTAAGCAGTCCCTCTGGGGCGCTCACGCCGACACCGCGTGTGGCTAGTCCCCCTTTCCCTGCTCTTCCTGTCTGCCCTACAGCTGACGCGCGCCCGCGTACCCATGAACTTAAAGGAACACGAACTTTTCACTTGATATCGGTAGCTAACAGTAAACTGCAGCAAACTATGACCAGCTGCTCCTACGAGGTGCTCTAAGCAGTCCTGAGGGTAACAAATGACACCCACCCTATGCGTTTCGGAGAAATGATTCTTCTTCCTCAGGGGCTACTGGCAGGGTACACATGACTACTCTTATATACCCGTATCAATTAAAAATTAATTAATAGTTAAAGTTATACATACTTATTATAAGAACATGCATATCTGCCTGTCACTAGACAAACTACATAAAACATACAATACATGACCCAACAATACCAAATTATTACAAACAATGTAAAGAATACAGATAGGTAGCTTAAGGAATATTCAAACACCCCACGGATACTGTACATCAGAACTGACCATAATCAGTTACCCTTGTTTAATTAACCCCTTCATTTCAAGACCTTAAATAAACATCAGCAAAACTAGCCACACAGATTTGTGAAAATATCCTATAATGTCATACACCTGGGACATTTTAGAAACAAAATCCGGGTATATGATACTTGGCTTAACCCTTAAAATGATAGCCCTCTGTTTTATCAACAAACATATGCAGATACTCCAATATCCGATTGATAATACCTCAATTAACCAATTAACCCCCAGTTCAAAATCAATGTTAAGCCCATTTGGAGAGAGGGTTTTTAATTCATATATCTAAAAGGCCTCCCGTCTATTAATATGTTTAAATTTATCACCACGTCTCCAATTTGCTTCCCCCATCAGCACGTTCCCATGTATGGCAGAAGGGAGTTTTGGACGAGTGTACCGGTGTTACAGATTGTTAACTCTATTAGAACATCCTTCCGATGCCGAGTGGACACTAATTTTGTTACACATAAATCACATGCCACACTTCCTAAAAGGTTTTCCATAACAACTATACTGAGCTGACAAGCCTCAGGCACCTAGTGACTGGAATAAAGTACTGGTGTCAGCCCCAACAGGATTAGAACCACCAAGCTCTGCTATTCTGGGTATCAGCTCTAGCAGTGCAAGCTAAACCAGCTGCTGGGAAGCACCACTGTCAGTCATAATAATATTGTGATGGTAGGGGTAGATTTGGCTGCTCATAATTAAGGTCAAGCCCACCATTACCCCTACCTGTCCATAATATTGTGGACGGACGTTCACAGAGGTACACAATTAGGAGGCTTTATAATGTGAAATTATAATAAGCTTTATTGTGCCTGTTCCTTTTCATCAGGAAATTATCCACACACAGGGGGGGGGGGGGGGACAAAACTTCCATTCACTTGGGAGTATTTCTAGTGAAATCCTATGCAATTAGTTCACATCTCCCTTAGTCAAGCAGTTCTCGCAGCCCCAAAACATATAGCATGAAAATAAGCAGATATAAGCAGTCTCTTAAGAATAAAAGTCTTATCTGTTTCTTGGAGGGAAAATCTCACTTCCTGGTTCAGCTTCAGGTGCAGTAGTTTTCCCTGTGTCTTGAATTCAGCTCTGCTGTGCAGAACTCAAGACCGCTCAGCTCCAGAGATCTGGATTTCTTTTGGTCAGTCTCTCCTGGGACTCAAGAACCTCTGCTCTGTCTCTCCAAAGGTCAGCTCTCAGTCAGAGCTAGGGAGGAGTTACTTCCTGTCTCAAAGGCAGGCTTTTTCTACTACCTGTAATCAGGCAGGTGGTGCTAGTTAATTTTCTACCAGCAGTTAACCACCACACTGTGGATTAGAGGCACCTTTGTGAACAGGAATAAGTCCCCTGTTACATACCTCCCCTGTTTGTGGGAAGCTCGGGCTTACCACGGCCAAAGCCCATCCTTCCACTCTCATTCGAGATCTTTCTGTGACTTGAATGAGAGTGGATAGAGGAAGAGAACCCTCTGTCCCGCTGGGATTGGAGCCCTTTCTCCAGTTTATTTATGTCTCCTCCCGAAGGTGCTTGAGATCAGCACTCCTCAGTCGCTCGAGGAGGACTTTTTCCACGTAAAGTCTTTTTATCGCGTGCGTGGTCTGTTGTGTCGGGCACTCCACTTTTTATAGACAAAGTGTATGGCAACAGTTGTAGAGCAGTTAGGACTAGCACTTGGAGTTTTCTGCTCTTCTCCACACCACGGAGTCGCCAGTTCACCTTCTTTGGGACTGAGTTGCACCTCCACCTCCTTTTCCAGGGAACGTCCTATTTTTTCAGCTTCCTCAGCTAAGGATTCTTCTGGCTTTGATTCCGCACTCCTACCTCTGTTTGTTGCTTGTTGGGCAGCTGTAGGTTTGGCTAGTGCTTTCTTAGGTGGCTGTATTAGAGTCTCCTTCATATTCTGGAGCTCCGTCATTTTTGTTGTCAAGGTTGCCGCTGCGTCTGTTTCCTCCTTGGTGTACTGACTCAAGGGAATGGAACAGTCTCTCTGTCTCTCCAGCTCTTGCTCCAGTTTCTGAGCCTTCTCACGCTCCCTCTCATACAGAGTCACCTGGTATCGAAGCTCCGCCTCCAATGATGCTCTGAAACATGCAGCGTGGCCTTTAGCTCCTCATACTGCTCTGTGGGGACGTACTGGGTATTCCGACGTTCCTGCAGCGCTTGTACCTCTTTAGCAGCCTGCAGCTTTTCTTCCTGCAGCATACTGGAGGTGTGTACGCAGACCTTGCAGTTGGTTCTGCAGTCGGTGCTCTGCTTCAAACATTTCCTCTTTCAAAAGCTTATTTATTTCTTTAAGAGCCTGCAGCTCTTCATTCTTTCCCTTGACGTATTCTGTCAACTCAGAATTTTCTTTTTTTAATCTTAAATTTTCTCTTTTTCCAGTCTCTGTACTATTCAGGGCTTCCTTGCAGTCCACCTTCCATTCTTGCACATCTGCTTGGAGGCGGGCTGTCTCCTGGCGTGAGACTTCCATCTCCACGTTTAAGTTCTGAAGCTCCTTCTGAGAGACTTTGAGATCTAAGTTAAGATGTACTGCACCAACACACTTTATTCGAGCAAATACCCAGTATGTACCTGGCAGATACCTGGAATGCGCCGCTCCTCACCTCTGACAAGCCCCGTTGCATTTGCCTTCCCAGCCTGGGTTCATGCCTGGCTGACGGGCGGCTGATCTGTTAAATGATAATGATTAGGATTTAATAGGCTGCAATGCTTCGCGTGTCTACCAGATGGCATAAATTCATGAATTGTAATGCAGTATATATATATATATATACTGTGCAGTATGGCAGCCAGCGGGAATAAAATGCTTCAATCCCTGCCTAGAAAATACCTCAATGCACTCGGGCAGAAAACAGTCACAAACCTCAATACACCCGGGTATACCCGAATTCGTGGGACTAGCCGAGCTCGAATAAAGTGTGTCGCCAGTGTAGGATAGTTTTCCTTGAAATGTCCAGCTCCTCAGTGAGACTGTGTAGTTCCTTTCTGGAAACTTCCAGGTCTGTGCAGCAGCTGTTGGTCTCATGATGTGAGGCATCCAGTGCTCTGTGGAGTGTCTGAACCTCTTTCTGAGCTACGTCCACCTCTATCTGGACACTGTTGACCTCCTGTTGTGAGGCATTCAGCTCTATGCGAAGAGTGTGAACCTCTTGCTGGAAGACTGTCATCTGCTTCAGTGCCTCCTCATACTTCCGCTTTAGCGTAGCCACCATTTTATCAGATTGGCTCTGCTTTTCATCCATGGCGGAAATAGCAGCATTTGCAGTATCTAGCTCAGTCTTGAGATCGTCCAATTCTGTCCTGGCTGTAGAGTACATTGCGAGCACATATTCCTGTAGCTTCACGTTATTTTTCAGTAGCTCCGCGTAACCATCTTTCTTTTGATTCAATTGTTCACGGAGTAAATCACAGTCACGCCTGACAATTTTCAGGGCGTCTTCAGGGCTGGTCAAGGGATCGTCACTCACTGGTTCCGGCTCCGCTTCCCTGGGATGACTGGTTGAGGGTTCCTCACTGTTGGCACCGGATGGACACTTCTTTGGGGTACACGACTTCTGCCTTGGGCCCTCTGGATATTCGGTTATACGCGGGACGAATTCTCCATTTTCTCTAGCCTGCAGGGCATCTTGGTCCCCCTTTTTCTCCACAGGATCTGCAGATGTGGCTGTTACTTCCATGGTAAGTGAAGAACCGTTTTTCTTTTTCTTCCTTTTTGATTTGGATGACACCGTCCCTTCAGGGATACTGGGGTCTCCATCTTCATTTGAAGTTTTAGCAGCGTCACTGGATCCACCAAGCTTTTCTTGCAACTGTATTAGCTGATGGAAATATTCGGTGATCCACTACTCCCGCTCTGTCTCCTGCTGATCATATTCGTCATCAAAGGGAGCGGTCTTTTCTGTTCGTGCCGAGTTCAGGCACCCCCACCATTCTTGGGGTGTTTTGTGGGTGTGACTCGGTTCGGGTTCCCCGTAAGAGATGTCTTCCTCTTTATTGGACTGGAAGTGCCACTCTTCAGTGGGGTAGGGTTCATTACAGGAACGCTGCATCTTGTCCTCCATTTTTAGGCTATCAGGTGTCATTTTCTTCCTGACCTCAGGAGGTGCTATTGCAGCTGTTGCCACTGTATTTGCTAGAACCCCCAATTGTGATAGTCCTACAGATGGGCATATTTTGCTTGTAGAGGTCGTAGCTCTCACAGGCATCTCTGTAGATTTTTCTTTCTTGGGTAATTTTTTTTTTCATTATCAGCAGTACTGTGCATGCATTTTCTTTTATCAGGTATACAAGATTGTGCAGTTGCTAGGTAAAAAAGTCCATTTGCTATACACCATTTATTTGCTAGGTGCAGCTCCGCTGCGCTTCAGCAACAGAATTTGGTTTTCTGCCTGAGTTCAGTAATTTTCAGTCTCATCTTTGGGCATTATGGCATTCACACTTCACACTTTGGGTGTCTGTTTTGCTCCCAAGATAATAGGCATACTTTTTTACTTGCAGAAAAAAAAACATTCTTTGCAGTGGACTTAACACTCAGCAATTGGCTTTGAAAACCCTTTTTCTTTATAGGGCAATTTGACACTCAGCATTTGTTTGCTAAAAATTCCCTTGCTTCAGCACAGTCTTGTATCAATTTTCACACTTTTCTGCATATACTCCATTCACAGCTGGTAGCCCTATGCGATGTGGCAACCTTTATTTGCAAAATCAGTACCACTCGTGGGTCACCATCTGTATTCACTGCTTCAGCGAAACTTTTGAAAACAACAAACACCTATCCCTTTCCAAGGGCTGACTCACTTCTTGAACCCTGACTATGGCTGAAAGGCAAAGACCCCTATTTCAATGACCATATTACGCTTTGCGATAGGCAAATAAAGTTTTAGCTGCTTCAGCAGTTTCTCTCCTCTTGGGATTGGGGTAAAGAGTCCATCTGTGTTTTTGTAAGTTTCAATGCAGTGTAAGTTTCAGTGCAGTGGTGTGTCCCTTTAATTCTGATCTCTGTTGCATGAGGTTTTTTCCTCTAAGTTTCTCAAACTTGTTTGTAAGCAAAAAAGCATAACCAAAAATTTCACATAAAACTCTCCGGTCCTTTTTAACTACAAAGACACCTCTTGTCCCACCTCGGACACCATATGTGGACGGACGTTCACAGAGGTACACAATTAGGAGGCTTTATAATGTGAAATTATAATAGGCTTTATTGTGCCTGTTCATTTTCATCAGGAAATTATCCACACACAGGGGGGGGGAACAAAACTTCCATTCACTTGGGAGTATTTCTAGTGAAATCCTATGCAATTAGTTCACATCTCCCTTAGTCAAGCAGTTCTCGCAGCCCCAAAACATACTGCACCGACACACTTTATTCGAGCAAATACCCAGTATGTACCTGGCAGATACCTGGAATGCGCCGCTCCTCACCTCTGACAAGCCCCGTTGCGTTTGCCTTCCCAGCCTGGGTTCATGCCTGGCTGACGGGCGGCTGATCTGTTAAATGATAATGATTAGGATTTAATAGGCTGCAATGCTTCGCGTGTCTACCAGATGGCATAAATTCATGAATTGTAATGCAGTATATATATATATATATACTGTGCAGTATTGCAGCCAGCGGGAATAAAATGCTTCAATCCCTGCTTGGAAAATACCTCAATGCACTCGGGCAGAAAACAGTCACAAACCTCAATACACCCGGGTATACCCGAATTCGTGGGACTAGCCGAGCTCGAATAAAGTGTGTCGCCAGTGTATAGCATGAAAATAAGCAGATATAAGCAGTCTCTTAAGAATAAAAGTCTTATCTGTTTCTTGGAGGGAAAATCTCACTTCCTGGTTCAGCTTCAGGTGCAGTAGTTTTCCCTGTGTCTTGAATTCAGCTCTGCTGTGCAGAACTCAAGACCGCTCAGCTCCAGAGATCTGGATTTCTTTTGGTCAGTCTCTCCTGGGACTCAAGAACCTCTGCTCTCTCTCTCCAAAGGTCAGCTCTCAGTCAGAGCTAGGGATGAGTTACTTCCTGTCTCAAAGGCAGGCTTTTTCTACTACCTGTAATCAGGCAGGTGGTGCTAGTTAATTTGCTACCAGCAGTTAACCACCACACTGTGGATTAGAGGCACCTTTGTGAACAGGAAAAAGTCCCCTGTTACAAATATAATGTATTTTTTTGTGTATGTACAGTTGTTTGGTACCCATCATGTATATTGATACTGTTCGTCTGATATTCTATTTTGTAGCCTGGTTCCAGCACTTCTGGAATAACCAGGGTATAACCGTATGCTTAATGTTTTAAATGTGCGGTCCTCTGTGATGAGAATGGTTATACCAGTATCCAATATCCACACAAAGAAGATCCTGGGTGAAATAAGGTGAGTGGCTTAGGACATTGTCAAGTGAGGGGGGGCTGTGGACTCAGGTGCATGAAAAGTGGCTCCCCGCGGGATTTAACCCCGCTCGGTGGGCGGCCCTTGAAGTCCGGTAACATTCCTGGCTTAGGGATTGGTCGGCCATCCATCCACCATTTTGGTGGCCGGAGGCCGAGCGATATATGAGGAGGAACCTGGCTTTGGTTCCAGAGACTTGTTGCAGAGTTCTCGGAGAGCCGAAGTGGACCCATTAAATATCCAAAGTCATCCAAGGGTGATCCTAAAGAGTGTGGAAGGAAGCGACAGCGGGATGTTTTAAACTGCTGGCTCACGGAGAGCAAGGCAGTGCTGCCATTACTACCATGGACAGCGGTGCAAATTTGGGAACGTGTATCAGGGTAAACTTCTGGACAGAGGTCCCTGCACTAAAGACTTTGTGTGTGTGTTTTACGTACTGGAGGTTTGTAGAAACTTTTGCCAATAAATTAACTTTTGTTCAACTCTGTAGTTCTGTCTAGTGTACTGATCCCTGGTATAATTGTCCTGGTATCCCGTGACAAATATCGAGATATTAAATATTTTAATCAATCTGATGCTTCAGGGGTTAACGTTGGTTAGAAATTATGTTACAAATACAAGAAATTGGATTTATGACACGTCAAGACCTTCCTGGGTCCATGCGGATTTGCAAAGAGGCCTTAATTGGAGGGGGGGAGCACTAAAAGTGAAACGTGTGTCGTTTAGAAGGCTATAGACAATAGTCAGATCCTGGACTGTCAGCCTCAAAGAAAACTATACATTTTCAAAATGATCACTTGTGCATCCCTGAGAGAGGTGACAAATAGGTCAGCACCTAGTTGGAGAACTTTATTAAAAATGAGTATATCATGTGACGACATCTATTCGGAATACTAACAGGTACTTATTTGCTTATATATCTTTGCAATAAGATAAATCAAATAATACTGCACAGGTAAGAGGTGCCTAAGACAGATAACTGTCTATCCTGTGAAAATAGATGTTAGGCTGTCAAATTTTATCTGCAGGCGTATATGTGGAGAGCAAAGATGCAACCGTGACTATGTCTAAGTATTATAGAAATAAAGTTATGAGGCCTTTTATATATTGAGTCAGATTTTAAACTTCAAAATATTTTTTTTATATCCTTAAGTCATAAATGTCACTCAAGTAGCTGATTTATGACAGGGGTGGGTCTTGTGTGTGTTTAGATGCAAGTGTAACGAGTGCTCGCCACAAACAGGACAGGACCGTGAGGCCAAGGTGGGGATTAGTAAACACCGACCAGGAGCCGAGAGGCCACATCCGGTGTGCAGGTTTGTAGTCATGTAGCCGGGTCAGGGTAATAGGTATATTCGCTGTGGTCAAGTGTAGATGACTGGAGGGTAGTAGAGGTCACGCAGCCAAGGTCAAGGATAGCAGAAGGTAGGATAGTAGATGTCCAAGCCGATGTCAAGGTTCAGGCGAAACTGCAAGGCAAGACAAGGCACATCAAAGCAAGGCAGGACAAGGTACAACAGAGTGCTTGTGACCACCACGACATCACAAGTAGCAAACTGTTATGCTTAAACAATTTGCAGAGGCAAAGGCTGAGCTTATAAAGGATGAACAACCAATAGCTAAACGGCTGCATGACAGAAGCTGAAAGTGAAACCAGAGCCCTGATTTGTTGCTGTGCATTGTGCAGACAGCAGGTGCTGATGAGGTATAGCTGCAGCAAATCTGAATAAATCTCTGGAGCGGAGCCTGCTCCCAATTCTAACAGTACCCACCCCTTCAGGAGCAACCCCCTGATGCTCCAGGGATGGTTTTGAGGGATGTCTCCGGTGGAATGCTCGAACCAGACGAGGGGCGTGAAGTCGATCCCTGGGGGAGATGCCGGAACAGGAGACCTGGGATCCTGTACAAAGGATTTTAGTAGGGACATATGGAATACAAAACATACAGAACACCTACAAGCTCAAATTGAACCCCCAAAATACCCACAACATATATATAAGCATATAAGTTTCACAGAGGAGTGCTACTGAGCATGGCAATTTATATTTAAAACCAGAGACATAACATAAAACACAGACAAAGCTCAGTGCACATCCAGAAAAACTTATATACGGTACAGTGCCTAAATATACATGTATAAATAACTAATAAATAAAATGGTCTTTTAGTTTAACATTTTGGCCAAATTGTTGTAAGCCCTTGAGCCAAACTTCACGGCAGACCACGTTCAAGGGTCCCTACACTAATATAAATTCTTAATAACCTGTGCATTGCCAGGAAGAATGATTTATAATAAATCTGTCAATATGAGTTGCAAAAGTTCTAAGTCTGATTGAAGCTTTTATTAACCTGTACATTACCAGGAAAAGCACTCTGTAATAGATTTGCCACAATCACACTGCATGCAGGCAAGTTCCCCTGATAGTTGGAGATGCCATGGAGTGAGCTTTTAACCATTTAAATGTGGGAGGGAGTGAGCTTCAATTGGATAGGAGGTTGCCACCCTCCAAAACAGCCAAGACTAGCTGCACAAGAATTATAAAACATACAGAACACCTACAAGCTCAAATTGAACCCCCAAAATACCCACAACATATATATAAGCATATAAGTTTCACAGAGGAGTGCTACTGAGCATGGCAATTTATATTTAAAACCAGAGACATAACATAAAACACAGACAAAGCTCAGTGCACATCCAGAAAAACTTATATACGGTAAATGGTTAAAAGCTCACTCCATGGCATCTCCAACTATCAGGGGAACTTGCCTGCATGCAGTGTGATTGTGGCAAATCTATTACAGAGTGCTTTTCCTGGTAATGTACAGGTTAATAAAAGCTTCAATCAGACTTAGAACTTTTGCAACTCATATTGACAGATTTATTATAAATCATTCTTCCTGGCAATGCACAGGTTATTAAGAATTTATATTAGTGTAGGGACCCTTGAACGTGGTCTGCCGTGAAGTTTGGCTCAAGGGCTTACAACAATTTGGCCAAAATGTTAAACTAAAAGACCATTTTATTTATTAGTTATTTATACATGTATATTTAGGCACTGTACCGTATATAAGTTTTTCTGGATGTGCACTGAGCTTTGTCTGTGTTTTATGTTATGTCTCTGGTTTTAAATATAATTTGCCATGCTCAGTAGCACTCCTCTGTGAAACTTATATGCTTATATATATGTTGTGGGTATTTTGGGGTTTCAATTTGAGCTTGTAGGTGTTCTGTATGTTTTATAATTCTTGTGCAGCTAGTCTTGGCTGTTTTGGAGGGTGGCAACCTCCTATCCAATTGAAGCTCACTCCCTCCCACATTTAAATGGTTAAAAGCTCACTCCATGGCATCTCCAACTATCAGGGGAACTTGCCTGCATGCAGTGTGATTGTGACAAATCTATTACAGAGTGCTTTTCCTGGTAATGTACAGGTTAATAAAAGCTTCAATCAGACTTAGAACTTTTGCAACTCATATTGACAGATTTATTATAAATCATTCTTCCTGGCAATGCACAGGTTATTAAGAATTTATATTAGTGTAGGGACCCTTGAACGTGGTCTGCCGTGAAGTTTGGCTCAAGGGCTTACAACAATTTGGCCAAAATGTTAAACTAAAAGACCATTTTATTTATTAGTTATTTATACATGTATATTTAGGCACTGTACCGTATATAAGTTTTTCTGGATGTGCACTGAGCTTTGTCTGTGTTTTATGTTATGTCTCTGGTTTTAAATATAAATTGCCATGCTCAGTAGCACTCCTCTGTGAAACTTATATGCTTATATATATGTTGTGGGTATTTTGGGGGTTCAATTTGAGCTTGTAGGTGTTCTGTATGTTTTATAATTCTTGTGCAGCTAGTCTTGGCTGTTTTGGAGGGTGGCAACCTCCTATCCAATTGAAGCTCACTCCCTCCCACATTTAAATGGTTAAAAGCTCACTCCATGGCATCTCCAACTATCAGGGGAACTTGCCTGCATGCAGTGTGATTGTGACAAATCTATTACAGAGTGCTTTTCCTGGTAATGTACAGGTTAATAAAAGCTTCAATCAGACTTAGAACTTTTGCAACTCATATTGACAGATTTATTATAAATCATTCTTCCTGGCAATGCACAGGTTATTAAGAATTTATATTAGTGTAGGGACCCTTGAACGTGGTCTGCCGTGAAGTTTGGCTCAAGGGCTTACAACAATTTGGCCAAAATGTTAAACTAAAAGACCATTTTATTTATTAGTTATTTATACATGTATATTTAGGCACTGTACCGTATATAAGTTTTTCTGGATGTGCACTGAGCTTTGTCTGTGTTTTATGTTATGTCTCTGGTTTTAAATATAAATTGCCATGCTCAGTAGCACTCCTCTGTGAAACTTATATGCTTATATATATGTTGTGGTTATTTTGGGGGTTCAATTTGAGCTTGTAGGTGTTCTGTATGTTTTATAATTCTTGTGCAGCTAGTCTTGGCTGTTTTGGAGGGTGGCAACCTCCTATCCAATTGAAGCTCACTCCCTCCCACATTTAAATGGTTAAAAGCTCACTCCATGGCATCTCCAACTATCAGGGGAACTTGCCTGCATGCAGTGTGATTGTGACAAATCTATTACAGAGTGCTTTTCCTGGTAATGTACAGGTTAATAAAAGCTTCAATCAGACTTAGAACTTTTGCAACTCATATTGACAGATTTATTATAAATCATTCTTCCTGGCAATGCACAGGTTATTAAGAATTTATATTAGTGTAGGGACCCTTGAACGTGGTCTGCCGTGAAGTTTGGCTCAAGGGCTTACAACAATTTGGCCAAAATGTTAAACTAAAAGACCATTTTATTTATTAGTTATTTATACATGTATATTTAGGCACTGTACCGTATATAAGTTTTTCTGGATGTGCACTGAGCTTTGTCTGTGTTTTATGTTATGTCTCTGGTTTTACATATGGAATACAGACAGAATCTTCATGGAGGCTGGAAAGTGTAGCCAGTATGACACCAGATTGACCCTCTCGAAGATAGGGAAAGGACCAATATATCTTAGAGATAGCTTTGCCGCAAGTGCCTGTAGCCTGATGTTTCTGGTAGAAAGCCATACCTTGCCACCAGTCTTATATGCTGGTATTTCACGACGATGCCGGTCTTTTTAGGCTTTTTGCATGATCACAGATTTGTGAAGGATATTTTGGATCTTAACCCATAACCCCTGTCATTGCTAGATCCGGTTATCAAAATAATTTATATATATATATATATATATATATATATATATATATATATATATATATATATATATAAAAACACAGAAAAAACAGGCGCACTCATAGCGTAAAAGGTATAACAATATATTTATGGAGTCAAGGATTTAAAAATGCACACTCACAAACATAGATTAATAAAAAGTATTTTTGAGTAAAACTCAGCCAGCCAGACGCAGGAACCCGGTAGCAGATGACTTCGGTATAGTGTCCGGTGTAGGTACACTGCAGCAGCCTCTATGAACACCTCCGGAGCCCAGGGAACACGAGGGACGCCACCTTTCTCTCAATCCTGCGTCACACAGTGAGTACTCAGCTCCAGATACCGCGAGAACTCAGTGACGGGCTGCAGAGACTCTTTTGGATAGCAATTGGAACATTTTTTAGGATTTCTATATTTTTTATATTATATATTTTTTCTGGACTTTTCATCTGAAATTTTTATATTTATATGTTTGTGTATTGTTTATACTATTTTTCTCCACCTTGTATAGTATAGGGTTTTTTTCATAATTTTTATTCATTTAGTGGTTTAGTTTGGCACCATTTTTTCTCTTTGTTGTGTTATATATATATATATATATATATATATATATATATATATATATATATATATATATATATAAAGGATATATACAACCAGTAATGTAGATGCTGGCAGATCCGATAATATACTTCACGTGGGGATGATCAAACATGAAACGAAAAATATAAATACATAGGGGCCTATGCAGAGAGCAGCGAATTTTAAAAATGGCGAATTTAGTAAAAAGTAGCTTTTTTGGAGAGTTTTATTCTCCATATGCAGAAAAGTGCGAATTCTGCTATGTTTAACATGGATGCGTGTGGCGAGTTTAAATTGGCGAGATGCGCGCTTCAGAAACATGTAAAAACAAATTTGCGCCTTTTTTTTCCCATTGCAATGGCCGCGAGCGGCAGCTTCTTGCCAATTTTTTCTGGCGAGGCAAAAAGGAGACAATCGCGCCATTTTATTGGCGCGAACAGCCGCTAGATGCCGTTCGCGGCTCTCTGCATTAGGATATTTTTAAAACTGGCGAGATTGAGGTTCTCGCCAGCCGCGAGGCGAGTTTTACAAATAGAAAAGAAAAATTGGCGCGTTTTTCGGAACTCGCCATTTTCTGCTGTTTTCTGCGCGATTTTCTCCAAAAAATGGCGAATTTCGAAATAGCGCTGCTCTCTGCATAGGCCCCATAGTGTAATACTGTATATCACTTGGTGAACACTAAGGACAAATGCTGAGAACAACAGGTAACTCTATAGATATAAAAAACACATTTAATATGACACAATGAATACAATTAATAAACACAGTATAAAATGAATAGATATATGGTCCCACTGGTACAATCCTGCTAGGGCAAGAGTGCCCGCTTACCAGAGAATGGTAGAATGTAGGCAGTGGATAATCAGAGAGTATCCCCTCTCATCTGTGGCTGCTCCATGCGCTCCTCACCGACTTAGACAGCATGTAGTAGATAACACGGCTAGGGTATGGGGCGGCAGACCTGCTCATGCTGGGACAGACCTCTGCAGCTCTCGGTGCTCTGTATCATGGCTCGGTACACATGTACCTAGGAAGTCAGTTGATCGCCTATAGCAGATTCGCCAATCCCCTAGCCCGCAATGCTGTGGGGATGGTATGCGCAGATTCATCAGCAAGGGCGTTCAAATTGGGAGTTGGCGGGAAACTCGGCAGATGGTAAAGCAGAAGTATGTGGGACCACCCTACGCGTTTCGGAAAACCAGGCTTCCTTCCTCAGGGGTGTGTAAATGATAATAAAGCTCCTGTGTCCAAATACTTATAGTCCCAATTTAAAGGTGCAGTATACCAAATAAAGTCCTGGACATGCGCAGTAGAGATATCTCATCTGCTTGGTATCTCAGCACAAGACAAACACATTACAGATGACAATAAAGACATGATTAGATACAAAATGTACCACATAATTATAACAATGTGATATACATGTTGAAATAGAATCTAACTAATATATTAAAGTAAAATAAAACCTAAACATCTCACAATGTTACCAACAATATTACCAATATTGCCCATATTACTAAGCATATGGATGAAGGACTCATATTAATATCCAAAGCTAGTTTTTGTCCAAAATGTACAATATACAATTTAGTATGTCCTATGGACCTCTATATTCCATTAACATGTACAGAAATATCTGTATGATGTAATGCCCATAAGAACAGTGTCCAGTGCCTATATGTAAAGAATCATTGGCTACAAATGATTCTAAAGTGCATAATAATGTGTAAGAAAGTGTATACAAATAAAAGTATATATATATAAGTGAAATTTCATTAAATAAAATGCCACAGACCATTATCAACAACAATTACTTACTTTTTTGAACACGGGCCTGGACCTACAAATTCTCACCAAACAAGAATTTGAGTTTCTATACAATCCACATCCTATTATTCCCATCTTTTATACAATTCCCAAAATTCACAAAAATCTAAACCAGCCACCTGGACGTCCAATCATATCAGCAATCCAGTTATTAACTTCACATTTATCTCAATTTATAGATTATCATTTACAACCATATGTAGTTAAACTCCCGTCGTATCTAAGGGATACTACCCACATACTGCAGACCCTTAATGACATTCAATGGTTACCACATTATCATCTAGTAACAGCTGACGACACTTCACTATACACGGTTATTGACCATGTGCATGCTGCGATGCTGTCAGGCAGGTCTTGGATGATGACCTTTTAGTTTCCAATGCATTAAAATCATTTTTAGTTTCAGGCATTCAATTTATTCATTCTTATATTTTTTTTAATTTTAATAATTCATATTATTTACAGGTATGTGGCACCGCCATGGGCACCAGGTTTGCTCCCAGTTATGCTAATTTATTTATGGGCAGTTGGGAAAATAAGCTGCCCTTTTGGAACAAACCTGGTGCTGTGGCGGCTCTACATTGATGATATTATTTTTATATGGTCAGGATCATTACAACAGTTGGAAGCTTTCCAAAATTATATGAATGATAATTTACTAAATTTAAAATGTACCTTTACATCAAGTAATGTTTCTATAGAATTTTTAGATTTGGTTAACTACATTATGTATGGTTAATTACATACCAAGACATTTTTTAAAAAGGTTCAGGCGAACAATTATCTTCATGCCGACAGTCATCATAGCAAAGTCTGGATCAATAAAATACCCAAAGGACAGTTCACAAGACTGAAACGGAACAGCTCCATCTTAGATGTATTTAGCATGCAAGCACAAGATTTAAGAAATACATTTATAGATAGAAATTATCCACCGTCTGATATAGATCGGATCATTTCAGAAGTGTAACAAATAGATAGAACTACCCTCCAAAATATAAGCAGAGGAAATTGGACTCCACATTGGACATACCATTTATCACACAATATAATGAAATGGCTCCGGCCATAAAAAGAAACTTTCGCAAATATTGGCCAATTTAAAAAAAAAGACAAAGATCTTGTAGACTTATTACCCACTAATCCTAAAATCATATTTACAAAGGCCTTAAATATAGGCCAACAAATAGCTTCAAGTTGCCCCTTGATGCGTACAAAACATCACAATAACAATGCTGTCAAGGGATATTATATCTGCAACACATACACAGCTTGTAAATATAGCACTAAGAGCCTTTCTTTCACTTCTTCCAAAACTACCAGAACTTACACTATCAAACAACATATTACCTGTAATAATATAAATGTCATCTATCTCCTTGAATGTCCTTGTGGTTTGCAGTATGTGGGTATGACCACCAGGCCCATAAAACGCAGACTGTACAAGCATATTTACAATAGTAAAAAAGGCCTGATCACACATAGCGTGTCTAATCATTTTCTCCAAGCTCACGATAAAAACCCTAGGGGTCTTAAATGTATGGCCATAGAAGTCCTCACACCTCATTGGCGAGGAGGCAATATCACTAGTCTTTTGGGGAGACGAGAATCCTTTTGGATCTACGAACTTCACACCTTAACGCCATTGGGTCTTAATATAGATTTTGATCTCAAATCATTCTTAGTTGCAAAATGAAGTTTCATTTTCAATCCCTCTGACAGGACTGAGTTACATCATTTGAGACATTATCTAACATCACAATTAATGCTTTTATTTTATTTTATTTAGATAGCATCTACTACATACATCATATATTAGTACATAAGGCACTTATTTCACTAAAACACTGCCATTCTTTAGTTAAAAATCACATAATTTCTTGAGCACTCGAACTAACACAGTAAAATATTAGTATGATTATTGACAATTATTATATTTAATGAGATTTCACGTATGCACTTTAGAATTATTTGTAGCTAATGATTCTTCACAATATTTTATTTAATAAAATTTCACTTATATATACTTTTATTTGTATACACGTTCTTACACATTACTATGCACTTTAGAATCATTTGTAGCCAATGATTCTTTACATATAGGTACTGGACACTGTTCTTATGGGCATTACATCATACAGATATTTCTGTACATGTTAATGGAATATAGAGGTCCATAGGGCATACTAAATTGTATATTGTACATTTTGGACAAAAACTAGCTTTGGATATTTATATGAGTCCTTCATCCATATGCTTAGTAATATGGGCAATATTGGTAATATTGTTGGTAACATTGTGAGATGTTTAGGTTTTATTTTACTTTAATATATTAGTTAGATTCTATTTCAACATGTATATCACATTGTTATAATTATGTGGTACATTTTGTATCTAATCATGTCTTTATTGTCATCTGTTATGTGTTTGTCTTGTGCTGAGATACCAAGCAGATGAGATATCTCTACTGCGCATGTCCAGGACTTTATTTGGTATACTGCACCTTTAAATTGGGACTATAAGTATTTGGACACAGGAACTTTATTATCATTTACACACCCCTGAGGAAGGAAGCCTGGTCTTCCGAAACGCGTAGGGTGGTACCACATACTTCTGCTTTACCATCTGCCGAGTTTCCCACCTATATATAATTATTTTGATTTAAGCCGAGCGCCATAGATATAAATTGTTTTCACACTCTGTTACCTGACCTGGGGTCAGTGTTATATCGCAGGCAGCCAGCTGGTTATTTATTTTCATTATATATTATTTTTTTAGGAATTAGCACTACCTTATCTGTTTTTTCTGTTGGATCCGGTTATAAAACATTATTCTTCCAGGATTACAAACATTGGATATTTTTCTACAAAGCAAAGATATTTCAAAGTTTGTGCCACTAACCTATTTTGCATGCTCTAGAGCCCTGATATAGGGGGCCATTCCTCCGTTTTTTCTTCTTCTGGATCTTAACCCATAACCCCTGTCATTGCTGGATCCAGTTATCCTTTGCTGGGACTCCAGATGCGGCTCCTGATGAGGGAAGAGCTGAGGGATGAGACCCATAATTAGCGAAGAATGGTGATTCTTGCGATGAGTTATTATGGGAGAATTCTGCCCATGGCAAGAGGTCTCCCCAATCGTCTTGAGTGTCCGAGATGGAACAGTTTATCCATTGTTTCAAGGACTGATTAGTCTGCTCTGTTTGTCCATTATACTGGTGGTGATAAGTGGACGAAAAGTTTAAGGATACTGCAAGTTGCTGGCAGAAAGCCCTCCAGAATGTGGAAATTAATTGAGAGCCCCGATCCGACACGATTACTTGAGGGGCTCCAAGGAGTCGGAATATCTCCCAAATGAATACCTCTGAAAGTTTAGCAGCATTAATTAAGTCCTTCAGAGGAAGGAAATTAGCTTGTTTGGAGAACCTATCCACGACCACCAGGATTGTGGTCATACCCTTAGATAAGGGCAGCTCCATCACAAAGGTCATAGATATGTGAGTCCATGGCCAGTCTGGGATCAGGAGAAGTTGTAATAAACCCATAGGATGATTCCTGGGTTTTTTGGTCTGGGCTCAGATAGGACAAGAGGAAACTAAAGAAGTGTCCTCAGGGGAAAAAACAGAGCACAGCAACAGAAGGAGGGGGCTAGACACCGGTGTGTAGATAAAAATCCTTTAATCCATGGTAGACATCATGGTATGGGATAGGTAAAAAGCTCTTACGCGTTTCTCTTTGAGAAAGGGCGACGGCTCGAAATGCGTAAGAGCTTTTTACCTATCCCATACCATGATGTCTACCATGGATTAAAGGATTTTTATCTACACACCGGTGTCTAGCCCCCCCTTATGTTGCTGTGCTCCATTTTTTCCCCTGAGGATACTACTTCTGCTCTACTACATACGTGACGCACACCCAAGGTATCACCAGCTCTCAATCGTGAGTACCCCATTCCGTTCATTACGGTCTGGGTGTTCAATACTTTCAGTGTCTTTCTCCAGGGGGACGTGCATTACTGTGAAACTGGGTGGTCAGACATTTATTACTGACCCATACCTATCTACACAGGTCCTCCACACGTGTAGGAGTCAATGTATAGAGACACGAATTATATATGAGTTAAGAGAGTGGTCTTTTCCTGCTACTTGGATGTACAATTGAGACTTTCATTACATGTTAATAGTGATGCCCTACAGCTGAGCACGGAATTATGGAACCCTGTTTCCTACTATCTACAAGAGGAAACTAAGTTCTTAGCATCCTTCCGGATACCTGGTCACCAGAATTTCCGTTCCAGTAACTCAATGATCCTCCTTTCTCCAGGATGACTCGAGGTTTTGGAACTATTACCGCACTCCAAGACCTTTTGTTGAAAAGCTGGCGAAATTAAAAGGCATCCCTCTGGAATCTGAGGTCCTCTGGAATTAGGGTTTTATCTAGAATGATGAATTTTAGAGAGTCAAAATTAGCGGCCAAGATGATGAGCGAAGGAGGAAGAATGGGTTCCTCATGGTCCTCTGCAGTGTCATTGACCAGCAATTGGCAAGAAAGAGCATCCACTTTTATATTCTTGAACTCTGGTAGGTAAGAAATAATAAAATTGAAACGAAAGAATAATGACCACCGTGCTTGTCGTGAGGCCAATAGACAGGCGCCTTCAATGTACAAGAGGTTTTTGTGATCTGTGAGTATAGTCACAGGATTTTCGGTACCCTTCAGCAAGTGTCTCCATTCCTGCAAAGCCATTTTTATGGCCAAGAGTTCTCGGTTGCTGACATCATACCTCTGTCCGGCTGGGGAGAATTTTTGGGAGAAGAATGCACAAGGGTATAATTTGGCCTTTGAATTTTTCCGTGGAGATAGTACCGCTCCTGCCCCCACATCAGATGCGTCTACCTCTAGGGTGAAGGGTAAAGCAGGATCTGGGTGCACCAGAAGTGGAGCCGAAGCGAAGGCTGTTTTTAATCTGTCAAATGCATCTGCTGCATCAGCAGGCATTGATAAGGGTCCACCCCTTTCTTGGTTAATGCGGTGATAGGCACCAGGATGGGTGAAAAGTTCTGGATAAATCGGCGGTAATAATTAGCAAATCCCAGAAACCGTTGAACAACTTTCAGGCTGAGGGGACGTGGCCACTCCAGAATGGCTTTGACTTTGGCTGGATCCATGGCTAATCCAGTATCTGAGATGATATATCCCAGAAAAGAAGTAATGGATTAATGGAATAGACATTTCTCTAACTTAGCGAACAGATGATTCTCCCGCAGCATAGTTAGAACCTGCATCTTTTTGTGCTGATTTAGAGAAGATCCGGATATCATCCAGGTATACAATGAAATATTTGTTGAGGAGATCCCTAAATATCTTGTTCACAAAATACTGAAATACTGCCAGAGCATTACAGAGTCCGAAAGGCATAACAAGATACTCGTAGTGTCCATCATGCGTATTGAAAGCCGTCTTCCACTCATCACCTTGACGAATTCTCACCAAATTATAAGCCCCTCGTAAGTCCAATTTGGTGGAAATAGAAGCTCCTTGCAACCTATCAAACAGTTCAGAAATGAGTGGTAAAAGATATTGTTTTTACCATGATTTTGTTGAGTCCTCGTCAATGCACGGCCGTAACATTCCATCTATCTTTTTAATTAAGAAAAACCCTGTGCCAGCAGGAGAAGAAGACTTCTGGATGAATCCCCTCCGAAGGTTTTCCTGAATGTATTCCTTCATGGAGCGGTTCTCCGGAGGCGACAGTGGATATGAACCTCCTCTGAGAGGAACCTAGCCGGGCAAAAGATCAATGGGACAGTCAAACGACCGATGTGGGGTTAACTCCTCAAACTGAACTTTGTCGAATACATCCCGAAAGGTGGAGTAGATACAGGTAGGCCGGTGTTCACCTCGGACGGTACTGAAAACCTCCGACAGATGACGGGATACCGCCATAGCGATTCGGCATAGGGAGTCGTGGTTCAGCGGTGGCGTGGGTAGAACTCGGTGTCGGGACAGCCGCTGCTAGGGGAGCAGGGTTGAACGCTGCATGCTGTACCTAATCTATGGTAGATCGCATCTGATCTGATACGTTTGCTATTCTGATCTGGGTACTGTTGTGTTTGAGTGAAAATGTTGGTGTGCTGGGTCAATACTCGACCCACCACAGCGGGGTCCATGTTTGCGGGGCTGAGAATACTGTAACGAGTGCTCGCCACAAACAGGACGAGACCACGAGGCCGAAGTGGGGATTAGTAAACACAAACCAGAGGCCATGTCTGGTGTGCAGGTTCGTAGTCATGTAGCCGGGTCAGGGTAGGATCCAATGGGTAACAGCAGATGATGAATAGCACAGCCAGGAACATCCAACTTCTAACTTGAATGAAGAAGAAGGAAAAAAGCGAGCAACTCCAAAATAGCAACGAGGTCAGGTTTATTGCAGGCTAAAAAGACAATAACAGGACCACACGAACGCACCTACGCGTTTCGTGCAACAGCACTTTATCAAGGGTCAGGGTAGGAGAAGGGTAGGAGAAGTCAGGTAGTAGGTATACTCGCTTTGGTCGAGGGTAGGAGACTGGAGGGTAGTAGAGGTCACATAGCCGAGGTCGAGGGTAGCAGAAGGTAGGATAGTAGATGTCCAAGCTGAGGTCAAGGTCCAGGTGAAACTGCAAGGCAAGAAAAGGCACAGCAAAGCAAGGCAGGACACGGTACAACAGAGTGTTTGCAACCAGCACAACATCACAAGTAACAAACTGTTATGCTCAGCCAATTTGCAAAGGCTGAGCTTATAAATGATGAATAGCCAATAGCTAAACGGCTGCATGACAGAAGCTGAAAGTGAAACAAGAGCCCTGATTAGTTGCTGTGCAGTGTGCAACAGCAGGTGCTGATGAGGTATAGCTGCAGCAAGTCTGAATCAAACTCTGGAGCAGAGCCTGTGCCCGATCTTCACAGCAAGGTCGGGCATAAAGGTTGGCATATTTGAATAGAAAATAAGAATTCAACAGAAGTGTAAGAAAAACAAAAAATGATAGAGTGGACTACCGCTTGCTACACTGGCGACACACTTTATTCGAGCTCGGCTAGTCCCACGAATTCGGGTATACCCGGGTGTATTGAGGTTTGTGACTGTTTTCTGCCCGAGTGCATTGAGTTATTTTCCGGCAGGGATTGAAGCATTTTATTCCCGCTGGCTGCAATACTGCACAGTACATATATATATACTGCATTACAATTCATGAATTTATGCCATCTGGTAGACACGCGAAGCATTGCAGCCTATTAAATCCTAATCATTATCATTTAACAGATCAGCCGCCCGTCAGCCAGGCATGAACCCAGGCTGGGAAGGCAAGTGCAACGGGGCTTGTCAGAGGTGAGGAGCGGCGCATTCCAGGTATCTGCCAGGTACATACCGGGTATTTGCTCGAATAAAGTGTGTCGGTGCAGTATGAAAAGAAGTTGGGGAACTCACCAGAATTGAAGGTTAAAAAAGTCTTTAATGAAAACTACATAAAATGACAAAACTCCTCCTCCCACATGTTTAGTTTTGTCATTTAATGTAGTTTTCATTAAAGACTTTTTTAACCTTCAAATCTGGTGAGTTCCCCAACTTCTTTTCATAGCAAGCGGTAGTCCACTTGATCATTTTTTGTTTCTGTTGCTGCCTGGATCGGAGGACACCACCAGTTTCACTATTGTTGCGGGAGGAATCGATTAGTGGTGACACCTTGTGAGCGTGCGGCTCTACACCACTTCATTTGGAAGGAGACGGGGGTAAGGTAAAGCTTCTCAGGGGGTCACACAGCCTGGTGGGAATCCAACCTCTCTGTCAGTACCCCGCTTCTTATACCTTGCTTAACCCCTTGGTTTTTCTCCCCTCTCCCTGCATCTATACTTATATGTACCGAACATTGCTATTATCAATTTAAAAGACTGTTATTTGATTTCACTTATCTTTGTGCTTCTGGAGCTGATATTCGGTTTCTTGCTCTTCAACAGAAGTGTGTTTGGGATCAAACACATGAAGTGACCTCTCTGGGAAAAACTTATGACATGTGGTAACATATAAGGAATTCTGTTTGTTTTATCCTTTTATTTTAAGAAACTGTTCTGCGTTTATTGTAACTGTATGTTCTTGTAATTATCTTTTTATGTAATCTAAAGTACTGTATATATTAAAACAATCTTTAATAAGTGAGGATTTGGGCTCTGAATGAACTGTTGCATGCTTTGTAGAGAGTACTGCACACTATTTACATTTTCGAAAAAAAAATTCTACAACAGATTTTTGTCTGTTAAGTTCATAGTTTTTCTTTAATAAACTTGGACCTGAGACCCTCGCAGATATATAATTACATATTTTTGCATATTTGTTGAGTGGTGACAGAAGCGGATAGATATGATTCTAAATCGAGTAAGGCGTAAATATGAACTCATTGAAAGTACCTTGCGCAGGAGAAAGGAGCTTTGGCTAGTGTAGTCGTGTGTATTAACCGTGTTGCATATCTATTCACCTGCTCACGAGTGTGCTGTTCATGACAGATGGTATATTGGGACGGATTGAGAGGAGATATTGTTCATTTGAGTGACCTTTGCGGAAGGTGAAAACTGGGCTAGCTAGAGAGCTGTGTATTAACCCTTGTCCCTTATGCAGGTCACGTGCTCACTGTTGTGCGATACGTGAAACTATCTATTGGCAAATCTTCAAGGTGTTAGGAGAACTGTCTATAAAATAATAAACGAGGTCATGACAATGGAAAAACTAACGGCCCAATTAAAACCAAACAGAACAATTTTATAAAATATGGGAACCATGGCTCGAAACATAAAAAAATCTTAGTAAATAATTAAAGTAAAAATCCCATACTAACAGTAGAGGTAGTAGACCTAGGAGCATAAATCAGTACCGAGCAGGTTGGGGGGGGGGGGGGGAGATGGAGCAATCTGTTCCTGTCCTCACCCACGCTCATGCCTCAACCCTGCCTATCTTAAGCGTACCTTCCCTCCCTCTCCCCCACCCCTCCCTACCCTTCCCTACCCTCCATTCCATTCCACTCCTTATACCTTCCTTCTCTTCTTTCGTTCCTATCTCTTTCTGACTTCTCTAAGCTGTGTTCCAGGAGTGCAAAAGTGTTGCAAGATATATGAATCTGAAGAGTTAGATGGATAACATTCATGTTCAAAACGTTAAACCACCAATCTAAGTTAGAATTAATATACAAAGTAGAAAAACGCCAATCATTAAGGTGTATTGTGTACATTAACAGCTGTACTCTGTCTCAACTCTCTTGTAAACAGTGAACTGTAAAGTTCTGTACATCCTTCTATAAGCAATAAAAATAGATTGAAACAATTTTTTTTTACATTTTTGTGATCCAGAATCTTCAATTCTAACTGGTCTCTGTAACTTGAAAGTTACATTTTTCTTCTACAGTCGTAGCACACAGAACTTTTTCAGAACTTTGTGAGATATTTTCTCATAAAACAGAATGTTTAACCATTTCACTGCAGTGACACTGCTGTGTTGCAATATCCTGAATTACTTGGTAGCATTCTTAGTAGTACATCACTTTTTTTCCCTACAGACATAGTGATGTAATATACTCCAACAAACGCCTTTAATAAATATGACCTGCATTTAAACTCTGGTTCATCTGAAGGGAAACTGTGGTTTTCTGAATGGATTAGACATAAAAGAGTATGATGACAGCTCAGGTGCAAACTTGGTCAACAAGCAGTGAAGGGAGTGGTATACTTGTATACATGTGTTGACCCAGGTCTAGTCCTAATATTTACAACTAGTTGCAAAAAAGTATTGCTATAGTTCTATGATCTGAAAAGCGTAATACGACTTAAGTAGTATATCTGGATGATGAGGTGCAGACATGTCCTATTATTAAATTAAAATACTAGTCTCTCAGCAAAAGAAGTTGAAATACTTACCCAGACATTAAATAAAAGTACTTAACATTAGTATTGTATAATAGGGATATATAGCACCACAATGAACCATCACACTTTAGCCATTGAATACATACAAATTGCAAAGAATACATTAGATTGATAACTAGGGTACAGGGAGATGTACAATATGAATTGAAAGGTTAAAGACTATTTTCCATATGGTGAGAGTAGTAATTCCAATCCAGGCTTCCATCTGCCCTGCAAGGGCAGGCTAGTCAATTATAGCTGAATCCTGCTTATACATATACAGGCATTACACAACCATTTTACTAACTGGAAAAAGAAAGCCACTTGCTCTCAGTCTCCTTTTCATATGCCAAATTGCTCATACTGGTTGGTATCATAGCTTCGTCCTGGGTCAGAAAGGGGGTTCGTTTGAGCCATCCCTTGAAGACCAATGGCTATCTAGCAGATTCTCATGGGCAGAAGCTGGGCCTGGTATGCCATGGGAATAACCAATTGTCATGTCCCTGTCGAGGGCCTATCTGGAGCATGGACGTGTTCCTTATAGAGGAGCCCACACTTCCATAGGAGCCGATTTGCAATGGAATAATAGTCTGGTCGGAAGCACGCTGTCTCAGGCCCACTAAGCTCTAGTCTGGCATCTGTGCCTTCCTGGAAAGCGTGGCTCTGCTCTGTGCTTTTGTCCCTAGTCACACAGTCAGAAATGGGGAGGCGGGGGGCGAGGTGTTCAGTCAAGTTGAGCTCTCCCTGGTTTACCTCTCTGGTCTCCTCCAGGACATCAAGCAGGGTTGGCTCAAAAACTTGTGGAGCTCCTTCTGCTTCACTTGGTGGGATATCAAGAGTCTCCTGGCTGGGGGCTGCTCAAGTTTGGGTTTGGATGATCAAGGCAAACATTCACCCTAGGTTATTAGCCCACAGAACAATGGTCAAGCATTGGCAAAATGCACATCTCCCTATAACCTCTGCCCGCTCCCCAATCCAGGAATATGGTGATGGAAAAGGAAGGAATGGTGCACGGGGCTACATCTGCCATCTGCACCTTGGTGTACTAGCTGGGCAAAAGTGAACTAAGGTTATTGTCGCCCGGGTGTCAAGCATATCAGCCGCTGGTGTGGTACCTGTGGTCAATCTGCTGATCTATCATGTGGCTCCAGACCCACAAGGGCGATGTGGGGCTCTGTAGGGATGGTTGATTAAATTGGGTGTACTGACTTGGATATCTGCTGGAAAAAATTGGACTGATTGTTATTGTTCTCCTGCTGGCCACATCCCAATGTAAGCAATTGGGCAGGATTTTGTGGAACGTGGCCCTGGAGCGAGTTTAACCGATTGGGCCACATTGGGGCAATTGTCCCGCCTATGCCCTGACTGGCTTCACATTTAGCACTTTGTCTCGTGCTCGTGTCGGCTGGGGACAGGAGAAGCTTGATGAGCTGGGGTTCAGACTGGATGTCTGATTGGGCAGCTGTTGCTCTGCCGGGTGACTACTTCACATCTCGGGGTTGAGAACGCTCAGCTGAGGCAAGCGGCAGAGATCTGGACAAACCACAAAGCAATCATCAGCCATCTCGGCTGCACACTTACTGGTTGCTGGCGTGTGCTCCGGTGATCCATTCTCGGACCTCCGAGAAGACAATGGAATAGGAACTGTTCTTTGAGAAACACATCCTGAAGTACTTTGACTGTGGCAGCTTCACTGCCAGCTACCCACCGCTTTAGATAGTGAGTCAGTCGTGACAAACTATGTGGGTGTCTTTGGACCCATGTTGCAGAGACCAGAATTGCAGTCAGTACGACTCAGGGGTGATGGCATACAGGGCAAGGAGGATACACTTGACCACCTCATTGTCTTCATCCTTCTCCATGTCAATGGAGCTTCTGCCGCCTTCCTGCTCAACAGGAATGAGAAGAACCAGCCTCAGGAAGTTGGTGGACTTGGCAGATTTTCTCAAAGCAATGCAGATAGCCATGTACATCCTCTTTAGCCTTGTCAAACTCCGGGAAGCTGTTATACGTCAGCTGAGAAGACTGGCTGACTGCTGAATCCCGACTTCCAAGTGAGGTTTGATGATGGAATCATACAATGTCGATATCATTCATGTGACATAGATGGAATGTGAGAATCTTCTGTGCAGATAGTGATCAGCAATGATCACGAAAATGGGCACTGGTGTGCTGGCCCTGATGATGTAGGGGTTAAGGAGTGTCACAGTATCAGGGAGACTCTCTCTAGTGGGTATTTCATCTCCCAGGATTCCCTGCTTGTTTAATTTCTATGAGCTAAGCCAGCTTGCTGGGTAGCACTACTATAACTGTCTACTAGCATATCTCAAAGGGATATCTATTTTATTGATTGTAAACTTGAAAGGACTTCAGCAAAAAGTAATATGTACTGATGGCTTTGAGTTACTGAGGCCACGTGAGATTAAATAAAACAGGTTTTCTGACACAAACGTAAAAACAAAATGAAACACAGCAAATAAAGCAGATGGAGAGAGAATGTAATATAGCGAAGTGATCTGGTGACGAGTTAGTACTTCTAATCTTATAATGATAAAGACAGGGGGCCATATTTACTAAGCAATGCTCTGCCATAAGGCACATTCGGTGCTGGAATACATTACAGCCTATTCAAATAAATGTACTGTAAGGTGTCTTGTGGCAGACGAATACTTATTAGATATGTTCTCTGTTCCAGAAGAGGGTAAAGTGCTTTGTACATGAAACGGGTTTTCCCCCAACCCCCAATCGCAGATAGGGTGCATGTGAGGGGAACCTATATGTTACCAGGTGTGTGGTGCTTTTACCCGTTAGGCTCACAGGAGGTCTGAGCCTCCGCTAGTGAGAGCCTGGGTTGAATCCTCTGGAACAATCTTACTTACAGCGCCTCCACCTATGTAGGATTCTAGGAGTGTAGAATGTACCTCACACAGGACCCACATATAGTAACCACATACACAGGAGTACAAGTATAACAGTTTACTATATGCAGAATCAAACATAACACATTACACATACATCAATGACAACAACCTTGGTGTCACCCCTGTAACACTGGGCCTCATAGGCCGTAACCCCACACCTCAATCCCCAAAAGTCACCAATAGTCCCGCAACCCCACCCACGTGTGGAACAGCGCTGCCCATTAAGATGAAGTGTATAGGTGGTGCACTTGGTGATTTGTATAATACCTGCCCGGTGCTCCTGCACCCGGGTACAGCAGATGCTTGATTTGGAATCCCTTGCTCCAGGAGATGATCCAAGATGCCTCCGCCTCAACGGTGGAGTGATCCACCTTTATAATGTCTCTTATCTCTGCTAATCAGCACAGGATGATTCACCTTCACAGCAATTCACCTTTACAGCAATTCACCTTCAAAGCAATGGCCAGGATATTTACATTTCCTGGCTGGACCCTCACTTGTCTAGGTTCTAGAGGACCCTGTCCCTATCTCAGTAGAGCCTAGCTGGGGCCTAAGGGGAAGACTTCTGGCCTAGTGCAGGAGGCTGCTTTCCTCCATGCACAAACACACCCTCCCCTCTCTGTGTCCCTGCTCCTACTGCCACTCTCACTGCTCGCAACAATGTATATCTCTCTGCTCAGGAGAATCTCACTGTTACATTGGCTCCCTGGTGTCACCTGGGCTCAAGCCCCTGGGGCTGCTGGGAACTGTAGTCCCTGGAGAGCCTTTCGATTATTGGGGCAGCGTGCGCTATGTCTGTTGAGCGTACGCAATGCTGTAATGGCCGCCACTGCGTTTGCGCGACCTTGAGGAGTCCCTGCGCTATGGAGCGCCATCTCTATCCCTTCGGGCTCACTATAATGGCCGCCGCAATTCTTCTGCGCACGCGCGAACCTCTGCGCATGCACGAACGCATCCAAGATGACGGAACCCTGTGTATGCCACCGGGAGCCCCCGGTGATGCGATCGCCCCCGCAGCTCCCCGACATACCATGGGGGTCCCCGTTCTCCTGCGGAGGTAAGAGGGGCCAGGAGGAAGCCTGCTACATACATGTTTGAGCACTCAGTGCGAAGTAGAGCTCAAAAGTATGCTGTGGCAATGGTGCTAGCTATCAGCTGGTTTAGTTCACACTGCTAACGCTGATGCATGGAGTAGCAGAAGTTACTTGGGTTAAAATCCTGTTGGGTCTGACACCAGTCCATTCATTAGGTGCCTAAGGCTAAGGCCCCGCTCCCTCAGTCAGCGCGCCCGCACTGCAGACAGGCGGCGCGCTGAGAAGCAATTGACCGCTACCTGCGGTCTGTAGGGAGCGGGAGATACAAATTTTCTGCCTCTCTAGCTGGGCGCATCACCGCTCCCTCCTCCTGAGCCGGCCAAATGTAAAAAAAGAAAAAAAACCAAGACACACACACAGCTTCCCTCCCGCAGCTCCTTCCCTGCTCCCCTCCACTCACACACACACACACACACAGGCACTCACACACACAGGCAAATACACACGGGGGGGGGGGTGAATCGGAACGGGGATCGGAGGGGGATCAGAGCAGGTGTTAAATCGGAACGGGGATCAGAGCAGAGGGGGGAAATCGGAACGGGGATAGGAGCAGAGGGGGGAAATTGGAATGGGGGGGGATCGGAGCAGAGGGGGAACTCGGATTGGCTCCCTTGCATGTCACGTGATGAGACACTTGCCGAAACCACAAGCTTTTTGTAGCTCTCGCTGGCTGACGCTTCACAGCACGCAGTCAGCCACGCCGGAAGGAGCCAGCGGGGACATCAAGAACAAAGGCAAGCAGCTGGTGGTCTGCGGCCGCGCGCGCTGCCGGCCGCAGCGGGACCAAAGCCTTAGGCTAAGGCCCTGCTCCCTCAGTCAGCTCGCCCTCACTGCAGACAGGCGGCGCGCTGACAGGCACAGACCGCGATATGCCGTTAGGGAGCCGGGAGCCGGAGCGGGAAAGGGGCCGGAGTGGGAGGGGGGGCATGGTTGAGCGGAGGGACCCGCTACTCCCCCCCCCCTCCCTCCATGAGCTCGGGCTGCAGGAGGGAGCTGCTGCAGGCTGCTGTAAGGTAAGCAGCTCCCGCTCCCAGCCCCTTCCCCCACAAATGCCCTCACGCTGATATACACACACACACACACCCCTACCTTGTGTAGGAAGCTGTCTGACAGCTCCCGCTCCCACCCCCGCCACTGATAGGCTCATCAGCGCACCACGTGACGCGTCACCGCTCGGGATCACAATTTTCTTGCATCCCCTGGCGGCTGACGCGTTACAGCGCGTAGTGAGCCGTGCAGCGAGGGGAGACTGGGACCTGCTCAGAAGGATTCCCCTGCTGGTGGGGAACGCTCACGCGGCCGCCCGCCACGCCGGGCGCAGCGGGTCCCAGCCCTTAGGCTTGTCAGCTCAGGAGAGTTCTTACGGACTGCCTTTTAGGAAGTGTGGGGGTTGTGACTCATTTAAATATACTTTGTATAACTGTTAGCATATCTCCTACAGTAACTCTGGTGTGCTCTTTTTTCAGAAAAGGCATCTTACCCTAATTTATTTGGAGGGTGGGTTGAGGGGATATATATATATATATATATATATATATATATATATATATATATATATATATATATATATATATATATATATAATAGAAATATAATAAAAAATAGGATATAATAGAAAATACACTTTCAAGGGATTTTTTGCCCGAATGAAAAATCTCTGTTGAAAGGGGCTGGCTTGCTTGCTTAATTATCTCTGATAATATAAATGACTGCTGATAATACTGAATTGAACCACTATCTCCTCTCACCATAGATTTGCATCGGATTTTCAGTGGTAGAAAAAAACACGCATATTTGACTTTTTGCCTCTTTTTGCCTCTCACCTGTCTCCCCTACAATCTATCCTAAATGCTGCTGCCAGAATCACTCTACTCTTTCCTAGATCTGTCTCAGCATCTCCCCTCCTGAAATCCCTCTCCTGGCTTCCAATCAAATCACGCATCTCACACTCCATTCTTCTCCTCACTTTTAAAGCTTTACACTCTTCTGCCCCTCCTTACATCTCAGCCCTAATTTCTCGCTATGCACCATCCCGACTCTTGCGTTCTGCTCAAGGATGTCTTCTTTCTACCTCCTTTTTATCTAAAGCTCTCTCCCGCCTTAAACCTTTTTCACTAACTGCCCCACACCTCTGGAATGCCCTTCCCCTCAGTACCCGACTAGCACCCTCTCTATCCACCTTTAAGACCCACCTTAAGACACACTTGCTTAAAGAAGCATACGAATAGCACTGTGAATATTCTGAACACATGATAAATAAAGCTTGGCCCCCTGCAGACGCACTTACCAGAACTGCCTCCTACTGTCTCTGTACGTTCTCCCTACCTACCAATTAGATTGTAAGCTCCTCGGGGCAGGGACTCCTCTTCCTTAATGTTATGTTTGTCTAAAGCACTTATTCGCATGATCTGTTATTTATATTATCTGTTACTTATTCGATTACCACATGTATTACTACTGTGAAGCGCTATGCACATTAATGGCGCTATATAAATAAACTGCAAAAGGATATAAGAAAACCAAACCTGTTGGCTGTAGACACGAAACTCCTCACGTTGTGCTTAAAGAAAAGAAAAAGCACAACACATAGCGTAATACTGTGACTATAAACGGACAACACTTAACAACATGTAACAGCTGAAAAATAAATTGGTGAAATCTCAATATTAAAACATTTAATAACAATTATAAATAATATATATTACACACGGACATTTAATAAACAAATAATGCGATAAAAATAGAAGCACTCTGCACCGCCGATGGAGATAGTAGCAATGCCTACTCACCAGATGGAATGAGTAAGTAGGCGGTGGATAATTTTGAGAGTATCCCCTCTCGTTTGTAAAGCTGCTCTCTGCTGGCTGGCGTCTCTGGGACCGTAAGTGTGGAGATCTTGGTACGGTGCCTTCCGCGACTCACTTGGGAAGACGCCCAGGAGGTGATGAACAGTAACAGCTGATTCAATACGCCGTCGACATCAGCAGGAAAACCAGTTAGCAGCAGCAGCTGATGCAGCACGCCGTCGGTGTCAGCGGGCTGGCTGGTCTGCTGCAAGCGCAGATGGAACTGAGCGTGGGGATACAATCTCCAAAGTGTAGAGTGCTAAAACGCCACCCTACGCGTTTCGAAAGGCTCTCTGCTTTCTTCCTCAGGGGTATATAAAATATGGAGTCCAACATAGTCCCTTAAATACAAAATCTGTGATTTACAGGGATTGATTTCACCTGCAGTCCAAAAGCACTTGTGCAATAGGTGTAATGAGGAAGTCCTTAGACATAGTAATTCTGTCACCTGTGCTTTGAAAATGTTCATATAAAGTGCTACTGCAAGTAGTTATAATCAGCTGTTACATTTAACAAACAATTGAAACATACATTACTCATATTAACATACAACAATTAACATCTATAAAATAAGAGGATAATAATAGGCTTATGTGTGTGTGAATATACTCTATTCTACTAAATAATTCAAGGAGATGTTTAAATCTAACCTATTCGTGACCTATTAAATTATAAGTGAATTAATGATATATTATATATTCTAAGTGTATTGTCTAAGTGATTATGTTATTAAATAATAAACTATGTGAATATTTATATATATTGATTATTTAAAGTGCTCATATTCTTTTATTATACTAAAAGTCAAGTATTTGAGGAGTACTATAATATTAATATATGAACTTTATGGGCTGGATTATCTAATGGATAATCTGATCATTAACCTACCAAAAAGGATTTTAAATCAAATTCTACATTTAGGCCCATTGGGGATAGAGTACGTAATTCATAAATCCAATAGGATTCTCTTCTCCCCAATAGGCTTAAAGTATTTCCTCCTCTCCAATGTGGAGTGATACACTCGATGGCCACACATTTTAGACCCTTAGGATCTTGATTGTGCACTCGAAGAAAATGATTAGAAACATTGTGTGTAACTAAACCAGTTTTAATATTATATATATGTTCATACAAACGTCTTTTAATAGCTCTAGAGGTCATACCCACATACTGCAGACCACATGGACATTCAAGCAAATAAATAACGAAAGAACTGTTGCATGTAATATGTTGCTTAATTTTATAACTTTTTTGAGATTTGTTTGAAATGAAATCAGATTTCTTAGTGCTATATTTACATGCGGTACATTTGTTACAGGGGAAATATCCCGCACAGGGTACCATTTTTCTATGAGTAGGTTGCAGCGGTGGACAGCTAGGTGCCAGTCTCTGACCTATATTTGGAGCTTTAGTAAAAATAATATGTGGATAATCGGGTAAAATGCCCTCTAGATCTTTATCCTTTTTTAATATTGGCCAATATTTTTTAAGAGTTTTACGTATACTAGGAGCCATCTGGTTAAATTGAGTAACAAATGACAAATTTCCTGATGTATTAATATTTTTATTTTTATTTTTGTATTGTAAGAGACTGGTCCTGTCCATCGCTGCAACCTCAGCAATGGTTGTGTCTAAATCAAGCGGGGGATATTTCCTCTCCAGAAATTTTTTCTTAAGATCTGCTGCCTGGGTTTTGAATGTGTCTGGATGGGAGCTGTTTCTTTTTAGTCGAATGAACTGTCCCTTAGGAATATTTTTGACCCATGTGGGATTATGGTGACTTTGTGCATGTAAATAGTTGTTTGACTGAACCGGTTTAAAATACGTGCTGGTGTGAATGCAATTATTTTTAATAGTTAACTCTAAATCTAAAAATTGTATTTTGTTAGGGCTTGTGATGAATGTGAATTTTAAATTATTATTATTATTATTCATGTATAATTGAAACTGTGATAACTGTGCTTGTGTACCTGACCAAATAAAAATGATATCATCTATGTAGCGCCGCCACAGTACCAAGTTTGCACTATAGGGACATTTATTTGCTTGAATGTCCATGTGGTCTGCAGTATGTGGGTATGACCTCTAGAGCTATTAAAAGACGTTTGTATGAACATATATATAATATTAAAACTGGTTTAGTTACACACAATGTTTCTAATCATTTTCTTCGAGTGCACAATCAAGATCCTAAGGGTCTAAAATGTGTGGCCATCGAGTGTATCACTCCACATTGGAGAGGAGGAAATACTTTAAGCCTATTGGGGAGAAGAGAATCCTATTGGATTTATGAATTACGTACTCTATCCCCAATGGGCCTAAATGTAGAATTTGATTTAAAATCCTTTTTGGTAGGTTAATGATCAGATTATCCATTAGATAATCCAGCCCATAAAGTTCATATATTAATATTATAGTACTCCTCAAATACTTGACTTTTAGTATAATAAAAGAATATGAGCACTTTAAATAATCAATATATATAAATATTCACATAGTTTATTATTTAATAACATAATCACTTAGACAATACACTTAGAATATATAATATATCATTAATTCACTTATAATTTAATAGGTCACGAATAGGTTAGATTTAAACATCTCCTTGAATTATTTAGTAGAATAGAGTATATTCACACACACATAAGCCTATTATTATCCTCTTATTTTATATATGTTAATTGTTGTATGTTAATATGAGTAATGTATGTTTCAATTGTTTGTTAAATGTAACAGCTGATTATAACTACTTGCAGTAGCACTTTATATGAACATTTTCAAAGCACAGGTGACAGAATTACTATGTCTAAGGACTTCCTCATTACACCTATTGCACAAGTGCTTTTGGACTGCAGGTGAAATCAATCCCTGTAAATCACAGATTTTGTATTTAAGGGACTATGTTGGACTCCATATTTTATATACCCCTGAGGAAGAAAGCAGAGAGCCTTTCGAAACGCGTAGGGTGGCGTTTTAGCACTCTACACTTTGGAGATTGTATCCCCACGCTCAGTTCCATCTGCGCTTGCAGCAGACCAGCCAGCCCGCTGACACCGACGGCGTGCTGCATCAGCTGCTGCTGCTGAATCTGCGTTTGCTGCTAACTGGTTTTCCTGCTGATGTCGACGGCGTATTGAATCAGCTGTTACTGTTCATCACCTCCTGGGCGTCTTCCCAAGTGAGTCGCGGAAGGCACCGTACCAAGATCTCCACACTTACGGTCCCAGAGACGCCAGCCAGCAGAGAGCAGCTTTACAAACGAGAGGGGATACTCTCAAAATTATCCACCGCCTACTTACTCATTCCATCTTTTGAGTAGGCATTGCTACTATCTCCATCGGCGGTGCAGAGTGCTTCTATTTTTATCGCATTATTTGTTTATTAAATGTCCGTGTGTAATATATATTATTTATAATTGTTATTAAATGTTTTAATATTGAGATTTCACCAATTTATTTTTCAGCTGTTACATGTTGTTAAGTGTTGTCCGTTTATAGTCACAGTATTACGCTATGTGTTGTGCTTTTTCTTTTCTTTAAGCACAACGTGAGGAGTTTCGTGTCTACAGCCAACAGGTTTGGTTTTCTTATATCCTTTTGCAGTATATATCTTATTTGGCGCCAGTAGATACTTTCCCTTTCCATACTATAGTTCTGACCAGGGGGTCAGTTTTTTGTATCTTGGGCAGCCCCTTATGCATGTTTGGTCATTTATACATAAGGTAATATATACTCTGTCATACTATTGTGGGTAGCGCTGCCTGTTTTGTTGTTTTTTTGTTGCTATATAAATAAAGACATACAATACAATACAATCTGCGGAATTACGAGGCTGAAAGGAACTGGCCAATCCGTGACAGATTCAAATTTGAAGAAAAAAATTGCCCATCTCTATCAGTAATGATTTGCAAATTTCTTTCTTCAAATTTGAATTTGTACACCAAAATAAGGGAATGCATTTACTGGCAACAATATAAAACTGAAACAAACAAAATATAAATGGAATGTCTAGCTCTCTCTTGAGCTCTATAATATATAGTACTATAATACCTTTTCATTACATTCTTCCTAGCTACAACCTAATACAGTAATTCAGTTAGGTCCAAGAAATCTTAATCCTAGGTTGCTAGCTTCACCCTGAAAGCAACTTGGCATCAAACCTTCCCAAGCAAAGCTATCTGAGGTTCTGTTACACAACGTTTTTATAGCAGCTTGATAGGAGCAATTGTTATAAGGGGTTGAAAAATGACAGCCTGGATTCCAACCTCTCATTAAATTGTGGTCTGAATTCCTATTTATGAACCCAGCTGGAATCCTTTCAGCTCTGCGTCTGCCACTTTGGGCCATATTTTATATACACTGATTCAACAGTTGCTTTCGCCCAAAATATCTGATAAAACGTTGAAGTCCTCTTCTCTTCATTTTATATTGGGTAAAGAGAAAATCAACTTTCAAGGAATTTTTGCCCGAATGAAAAATCTCTGTTGAAAGGGGTTGGTTTGCTTAATTATCTCTGAAGACAGTTTATCGGGTAAAATATTGTCAAAGAGAAAAACAAATTCCTGGCTCAGTCACCAATGTGAAATTAGCACACATGTACAGTGGCGGCCGGGCTGACTCTCATGCGGGGGCAGCCGCAGTGCCCCCGCAGTTTAAAAATAGCGCGGGGGGCGTGCGGACTGTCTTCGGCCGAAACTGGCCGGTTTTCCTGCGCCTCGGGAGCTTTCAATAGTAAGCGCCATTAGCGCTTATCTATTGAAGCGGCCGCCGCGCGGGAAACTCTGTTTTTAAACAGAGAGCAGACCCGCGGCTAGCCCGCTACGCTCCCCGGCAAGCTCCCGGCAAGCTTTAGAATGAGCTTAGCCGGGACAGTAGCTAACAAATACACAGAAATTGTAACGATTATGCTCACCACAAACCTGGACCGGACCGCGGGGCTGAGGTGGCGATAGATATACACCGACCTTAGACACGAAGCCGGATTGCAAAATACGTGGTCAAACATAGCCGGTTTAGGACTGGATAAGGCAGGTGAATCCGTGGACAAGCCGGGGTCAGGATTAGAGAAGGCTGAGTAAATGATATCCATGCTGGGGTTTGGCCACAGGACGCTTGAGCGAAGATGCTTCAATGTAGAAAGGAACAGGAACAGGGGATCCAGTGCTTCAGCACAAAACAACACTCCCTAGCCGGGTACAGCTGTGAGTAGTGGAGGTTACTGGAAGCAGGAGATTGCAGCAGTTAACAGGAACACCGATGCAGGCCTCTGCAGGAGGGATATGCAGATAGGTAACAGGAAAACTGATGCAGGCCTCTGCAAGGAGAATATGAAGCAGGTAACAGGAACACCGATGCAGGCCTCTGCAGGAGGGATATGCAGGAGAAACCGCGGTGGCGCGGCGGAGTTTGCCCGTAACTAGGAGCAATGGCAAGAAGGCCAAGGCAGGCCAAACAGAGGTGCTGTGGCAAGCACAGTTACAAGAAAGTCTATGTTCAGCAACTTCCTGGTGGGCAGGGCAGGAGTTAAATAGAACAGGCAGCCAATGAGGCAGAGTTGCATAGGAGGCAGCAAGAAGCAGGCTGCAGTCTAATTGCAGAAGCAGGTGATGCTGATTGCAGAAACAAGGGGGGAGTTGTCTAGAAGCTGCAAGGCTCTGTAAGGAAAAGGTTTCAGCAAAATCCAGGAGCGGATTCCTTACAGAAATAGCTAAACTTAACTGAGAAGCAGTTCCATGTGTTAAGCTCACACAATATAAAGAGCACCTACAGTTATTTATCATTTAAAAGCCTGCACATCCTAAATACGTAATCCCACATATTCGGCAAGTTGAATTTCTTATTGAACGTCTGAATGTGGAAGTATTTTCTTTACCATTATCCCACCTTGACCTAATCAGAGAACCAAATATGTTAGGGGACATGAGAGTTCCAGTAGGACTTTGGCTGTACAAGCGATTGCTGAACACAGTGACATCACACAAAAGGGAATAATCAGAAGAAAACAAACAGCTCCCAAGTCTAACTTCAAAGAATACTTATAGGTGTCACATTTGAGTAAAAAAGGCATCAATTACCCAGATGAGACCCCTTAAACATGTCACTGGAAATAGTTCACATTGGTCCTAGGAGAGATTGCCCCTTTAAACAAATTGTAATAGTTCCTTTACATTTAGTTTTTTTGTTACATATTTTGCCCCCCACACCAAATTGGGCAAATCCTAACTCTTACTTGAATCTTCTTCTAATCCTCCTGTTTTTCTCTTTAGTTTTCATGGAGGAAGACTTAAATGTCTTTAATACCTTGCCATTAGCAGATTACCTGGAAATATGTGGGTAGGAAGCTTAAACATTAGAAGATTGTCACCATCCTTCTAAAAATACTAATTTACAGGTAGTCCTCGCTATCCAACGTTTCCCTACAACGAATGGCATATCCAACGCTTTACAATGCAACCCTAAGGGCCATTTTAGACGCCGGAATGCGTTATCCAATGCTCACAGCCACTTTTACAACGGTTTCATTTTCCAACGCTACTCCCAGAATGGATCCGTTGGATAACCGAGGACTGCCTGTACTTCCATGTATTATGGTAGAAAATTTTTAATGAGACTTTTTTTCTGTTTTTCATCGGATTTTTGACTTAAGCCTGTTTCTATAAGTTACATTGGTTACCTGTTCATCTATTTGTTTCCAAAATATTTAATATAAAAGAAGGCAAAAATGGTTGCCATTTTTCCGAGTAAGAATAGCATATAAGGAGACCGAGAGTATGGGATGGGAAGGTGATTAGGGAGGCCACGGTGTGCTCGGTGTAATAACTGCTTGGTGAGGGCTCCTCGGGGAGGGGGTGTGACGTTGCATCCTGCTCTGAGCCCGGGCGTGATGAGTTTTGTTTGTGTTGGATGAGAGTGGGGTGGGGGGTGTTATTTTGTGTGTGTTGGAGGGGAGGGGGGGTGTTATTTTGTGTTTAAGGGTGTGTGTTATTTTGTGTGTGTGTGTGGAGGTGTTATTTTGTGTGTGTATGGGGGGGTGTTATTTTGTGTTGGGAGTGTTATTTTGTGTGTAGGGATTATTGTGTGTGGGAGGGGGGGTGTTATTTTGTGTTGAGGGGTATTATGTGTATTGGGGAGGGAGTTATTGAGTGTTTTGGGGGAGGGGTTATTGGGTGTATTGGGGAGGGGGAGATATTGAGTGTGATAGAGAGTTAGGGGTGCAAGGGTGGTGGTTTAAGAGAGGGGAAAAAAGGAGAGGGAGTGTGATGAGATATAGAGGGGGCATCTCACAAAGGCTGCTGACACTGGGGGTTGAGGGCCTGGTGGAAACTTTAGTCCCAGGCCCTGGGCAAGCTGTCTGCAGCCCTGCTCCTGACTCAAATAGGTGTAGTAATCTCATAATTTCAGCTTCCTTCCACATGAACACCCTTAGTGTTAAATTCTGCCAGGGAGGGGCATGGTACCAAAACTGCCTTAATGGTTCATCTGTCCCATAAGAAGATGAAGCAAGAAAGAGACAGAATATCATACATTTCTCTAGGGTATATGAATTTGGGTACCTACAGTAAATTGGAAAGTGGAAAAGGGGATACTGCATGTTTAACGTCTACTCATCTTTTACAGTCAGTGGTAGTAAAGTAAAAGTACTTTTGGTAGGGAAATCAATGGATTCATTAAAGTTAAGAGAAAATCATCAGCAAAAACTCAGTTCAGACTCGGCCTGTCCCACAGTGAGTCCCAAAATGTCTGGATTTTTCCTTATATTTATGGCTAGGGGTTCAATAACCAATGCAAAAATCGAAAGAGGGCACCCATGTCGTGTGTCATTGGATATGAGAAAAGACTCATGAAGAGTACCCGCTGCACTAACCATCAAAGAAGGAGAGTCATAAAGGATGGATATAGCCCTCCAAAATTCTCCCCTCAAAGCCAAAGGCCTTTAGAATTTTAAAAATATATTTTCAATTCAATCTGTCAAAGGCCTTCTCTGCGTCTAAAAAAAGTAAAATGAATGGGATGTTTTTGCATCATGCATAAGGTCAATATTTCTCCTAGTGTTGTCTGCTACTTGCCTTCTTGGCACAAAACCCACCTGGTCAGTGAGTATCTGTGCAGAGAGAACATCTCCTGGCCTATTTTTGTGTATAGTTTTTTTGTCTGTGTTGTTCAAAGTCTGTGACTTGAGCAGATACTGTTATCCTTTCTTTCTTTAGGGAGAGTAATTATGGTGGCCGGCAGCATCTCAGAGGGGAGGTTTGAGAGATACAGGCATACCCCGCATTAACGTACGCAATGGAACCAGCGCATGTATGTAAAGCGAAAATGTACTTAAAGTGAAGCACTACCTTTTTTCCACTTATTGATGCATGTACTGTACTGCAATCGTCATATACGTACATAACTGATGTACTGTAGTGCCGACGAGTATTCTAACACCAATCTGGGGCAATCACCAACAAGACCCAGGTTCATACTGGGTACATGCTGAAAACATGCTGGGTACATGCTGGGTACATGCTGGGTACATTTCTTCAGACAGACTAATGGCCCATCGGATTAACAGCGGGGGTCCCTGGCAGTCCCATTCAAACAGAATGGGACTGCCAGGGACCCCTGCTGTGCTAATCCGATGGGCCGTTAGTTTCTGCAGAAATGTCACTGAAATGTTTGCAGCATGTACCCAGCTCTTGTTGGTGATAGCCCCAGATTTTCCAAGGCAAGTTTAAGGCAAGTGTTAGAATACTCGTCGGCACACCTGTAAATAACGCATTTGTAACAGTCTCTATAGTCTCCCCGCTTGCGCACAGCTTCGGTACAGGTAGGGAGCCGGTATTGCTGTTCAGTACGTGCTGACAGCCCGTTTGCCTATTGGGCGATATGTCCTTACTCGCGAGTGTACTTAAAGTGAGTGTCCTTAAAGCTGCAGTTCAGTCTTTTTTTTTTTTTTATTAATTTTTTTACTTCAATAGTTTCATGTGGGCAATCTTTAATTACCTAAAGAACTGTATAGCTGCCAGTCAATTCGTTCTCCATGTATTGATCGGCAACATTTGGTGACATAATTAGAGATGGCATATGTTTTTCTTCTGCTTCTGTCTCTCAGTGGAAGCTCATGAATATTCATGAGCACTCCTGCACTGACATGTGCTAGAGGGAGGGCAGGGCTGACAAAGGGGTGTGCCAGAGCTTGTGACAGGACATCAAGGGGCAGTGCCTTAGCAAATGCTTGTTAAAATAGAATACAAGAAAATTGGTCTTTCAAAGTTGTTTTTTTAAAAACAGAAAATGCTAAAAGTATTTTTTCTTACTACAGAACTGATTTATTAAAAAAAAACACACATGCAGGATATTGACTGAACTGCAGCTTTAAACCGGGGTATGCCTGTATATACATTTATTGAACACAAGAACCATGTGAGGTGACAGAATATCTGCAAAAGTCTTATAATATTTATTTGAGTAGCTGTCTAGGCCTGGTGACAGTGGTTTTAAGATTTTTTTTATCTTATAATAGATAAAATGACTGAGGTTACTCTGAGAATTACTCTGAGGTTACGTCCTCTAGTGTTATTGGAGGACATGTTATTTGTTCCGTTTCAATAACTCTTGGAATGGGAATATCACCCTTGGTATTTACATTTTATAGCTTGGAGTAGTATTGTGCAAAAATCTTATTGATTCTGCATGGATTGTAAATGAAAATCATTATTTTGGTTCCTAATTGAGATCGTTCTATTACTATATAGCTTTTTCCTGAGTTTATTTGCTGGAAGTTTGTCTGCTTTATTACCTTTGGTGTAGGGCTTCAGTTTTGTCCATTTTAGTAATCTTTCTATTCTTTCCAGGAGTTGAGCTTAGCTCTGATAGGGGTTATTTTGATTGGTTAGTTTCCTTGTAGTGAAATGCTTGTTTAATGTTGCAACAGTAATAAGCTCTTATTTTAGTGTGCACCTTTCGTCCCCTATTCTCTTCTTAAGAATAGATGAAAGGCTGAATATGTGACCTCTCATAACAGATTTATGTGCCAACTAAAAGTCACTGACCTCAGGGAATTTATTAATGGAAATATATTCTTTTAGACGTGACGTCAAGTGCTTCACATTGCTAAGAAAGTCTAAGATAGAGTCATTTAGTCTCTACGGTGGTTTATTAAAAGGTTAAGCGAGGATATTTTAATGTAATTTCTTTAGGAGCATGATCCGACCATGTGATTAGGCCGATCTTGGCATTGATAAGGAAAGGCGTTAATTTAATATCTGTAAAAAGGTAATCTATCCTAGAGTAGGCAGAGTGGGGGTGGGGGGGGAATAAAAAGTGTAGTCTTTCACCTTATTGTTTATGCTTCGCCAAGCATCAATTACAAACAGAACTTTCATGATATTCTCAAAAAATGTGGACACATGGTTATATGATTTAGTCTCCCTCATAGAAAGAGTGCAAGACCTATCCATATTAAAATTCAGGATAAGTTAAAGTTACAATAGCAGAAGACCTCTACGAGCCTCTACTCTGGCGTTCAGAGACTTGTGGAGAATTCTAGTTGTTTAGCATTAGGAGCATAAATACTTTCAATAGTATGTAACAGTTTGACCCCTACCCAATATCATATGGGCCCCTAGGTGTGGAAACTGCCCCCCGTTACATGTCAGTGTTATGTGGTGCACCTGCTGGCTCACAGGACTCCTGAGTCTCCCGCTTGTTGGTAGTGGGGATTTCACCATGACAGGCTAGGGAGGTAGTGCTGAGTTCTACTCACAGTTGGTACAGCGCCTCCATCCCTTCCAGATCCCCACGACAGCAGGGAGGAGTCTCTGGAAGAGAACTCCTGGGTGCATCTTCTTCCTGATTAACTCCAGTCTCAGGCAAGAATGGTCTTTGATTCAAGAGCATCTTTATTGTCATCATTCATGGCTGACTGCCCATCATAGCGGCCGGTACTTAGCCGCACATCAGCATGGTTGCACACCTCAAGGAAGTTCCCTCCTGCCTCTGTAATAGAGACAGGGATATTTCTGCCACCTCTCCCCAAAGGGAGGGCCACCATCTGTGCCAGAGCCCTGACACAGTGTGGGGTCAGCTTGTCACTCTGCAACTGACACTTGAACTGCACCGTCTTAGCTCCACACTTGAACACTGTAGACAGAACAAACTAACTTTAGGAAGTGATGCGCATTATAAAGCTCCAGAAAGACCCACCCCTGTGTCACTGTCAGTGGACACAGAGCATGCTGTCACTTCCTTTGCTTCACACTACACATCACAGGGGTTGAGGGCAAACCTCCATGATGACTTCTGGCAAAACTGCCCTCTTAACAGGGATTACTGCACAGAGAGAGAGAGGCATGTAACCCCAAAATTACACAGGGCTACAAGTATATATTGTGTACCTCATAGAATAAATGTAAAATACATATCTACCCTTTATCTGACAATGAATCTAGAAATGTTGTCTTCTGTCTACCGTACTGTGACAAGACGCGAGATTCTAACTGCAAGATTCCACCCGCCGGAACACTTGGTGTACCAATTTAATTGCAATTCATTAAGGCCCATTGAATATTTTTCTCCATGCACATAGTGAGCCTATACAATGGCACAAGAATTTATCAGGTTTTCTACTTTAATAATGATAATTATAATTGTTTGTTCTTGTATAGCGCTGCTAGTTTTACATAACGCTTTACAGAGACATTTTGCAGACATAGTCCCTGCCCCGTGGAGCTTACAATCTATATTTTTGGTGCCTGAGGCACAGGGAGATAAAGTGACTTGCCCAAGGTCACAAGGAGCTGACACCGGGAATTGAACCAGGTTCCCCCGTTTTTAAACTCAGTGCCAGAGTCAGTGTCTTTACTCCCTTTAACTGATTTTAGTGGTGTGCAAATCTTCTGTTGTAAAATAAATTATATTTCTGTACTGTACCTTTTAAAAATAAAACACATCATTTTTTTTATAGGGACACTTGGAGACACCCAGAGAGGGGAAAAGGTGTAGGCAGGTTTGTGTAAGACACTATTTCGTAGACTTCTTGGTTAACTAAGAGCAAAAATAATGCCCCCTGCTTGAAATGTATCATTATTTCTAAGATGGCAAGCACAGGATTCCCCACAAAGCTCAGTGGGAGCCCACGGTACATCCCCACATTCGTGCACTGGAAGTTTCCATGGGAGTACTGGGATATGATAGACCGCATCCAGAGTAAGTGTGAATACGGTACTGTAGAGCAGCGGTGCGCAAACTGTGGGGCGCGACCCCCAGGGGGGCGCGACACTGCCGACGGGGGGCGCGGGGTTTACAGAGGCCCCGGGCGCTTCCCGAAGGCACTTAAATTAAGTGCCGGGGGAGCTGCAGGGCCTCTGTAAACCTAACTTACCGTGGCTCCGGCGGCTTCCTCCCTGTGTCGCCATGGCAACGCGGCGTCAAAATGACGCTGCGCGGTCATGTGACGTCACGTTGCTATGGCAACGTGACGTCATTACGCCGGAGCGCGGGTAAGTTGGGGTTGGGAGGGGGGCGCGGGAGTGAGGGGACAGCCGGCAGGGGGGCGCAGGGAAAAAAGTTTGCGCCCCCCTGCTGTAGAGGGACGTTCACAGAGGTACACAATTAGGAGGCTTTATAATGTGAAATTATAATAGGCTTTATTGTGCCTGTTCCTTTTCATCAGGAAATTATCCAAACACAGGCGGGGGGGGGGGAACAAAGCTTCCATTCACTTGGGAGTATTTCTAGTGAAATCCTATGCAATTAGTTCACATCTCCATTAGTTAAGCATTTCTCCCAACCCCAAACACATAGCATGAAAATAAGCAGATATAAGCAATCTCTTAATAATGAAAGTCTTATCTGTTAGCTTCTGTAGAGTAAGCTTCTCTGGAACCCGTGCGTGCACAGAAAATATCAGCATCCAGGTTTAGAAGTCTTGTTTGGTGTCTTGCAATCAGCTATGCTGGGCAGAGCTCAAGACATGTGCTGTCTCCAAAGGTCAGCTCTCAGTCAGAGCTAAGGAGTCACTTCCTGTCTCAAAGGCAGGCTTTTGTAAGCAATCTAATCAGGCAGGTGGTGTTTAGTAATTAACTAACACACTGCTAGATTAAAGGCACATTACTGAACAGGGATAAGTCCCCTGTTACAGGTACATACTCTAATAATTGCATGTTTTGCTTATGTACAAATGGTATGTAACGGTTGTACCCCCACCCAATCTCATATTGGCCCCTATGTGAGGATACTGTCCCATGTCACATGTAATGTTGTGTGGTGCACCTGCTGGCTTACAGGTCTCCTTAGTCTCCCGCTTGATGGTATAGGGGAATTCACCAGGACTGGCTCGTGAGGTAGTGCTGAGATCAACTCACATTTGGTACAGCGCCTCCATCTCTTCCAGATCCCCACGACAGCAGGGAGGAGTCTCTGGAAGAGAACCCCTTGGTGCAGCTTCTCCCTGAATGACTCCACTCTCAGGCAAGAAGGTTCTTTTCAACAGGGCAATCTTTATTTATATCTTCCATGGCAGACTGCCCATTATATCGGCCGGTCTTTAGCCGCACATATTCAGGATTGCCCACCTCAAGGATGTCCCTGGACACCACTCCTAGTCAGGGCCCTAGAAGCTGTCCTTGCTCTTCCCTTACTCTCTAATAGAATAAGGGGAATAATCTGCCCACCTCTCCCCTAAGGGAGGGCCACAATCCTTGCCAGAGCCCTGGCACTGTGTTGGGTCAGATAGTCACACTGCAACTGACACAGTGAACAGACACAGTGAACAGACACAGTGAACAGACACAGTGAACAGACACAGTGAACAGACACAGTGAACAGACACAGTGAACAGACACAGTGAACAGACACAGTGAACAGACACAGTGAACAGACACAGTGAACAGACACAGTGAACAGACACAGTGAACAGACACACTAACTTTAGGAAGTGATGCGTAATATATAGCTCCAGTAGGCACCACCCCTGTGTCACTGTAAGTGGACACAGAGCATGCTGTCACTTCCTTTGCTACACACTACACCTCACAGGGGATGAGGGCAAACCTCATGATTACTCCTGGCAAACCTGCCCTCTTAACAGGGTTTAATGCACAGGAGGAGAGATGCATGTAACCCCAAAATTACACAGGGCTACAGGTATATTCTATAGTGTTTAGACTCTATGACTTTCTGTTTTGCAGAGGGACACTGGCTGAGAAAACACACTACTTCCTCCTGCTATGGATGAGCAATGAGCAGGAGGAGAAGCCTCCTTGGAACCACTTGGACAGGGACAGTGACCTTCAATGGTGGCTGGAAAATGGGAAGGCAACTAGGAGGGGCAGGATGGGGAATGTAGGATATTATTCACTGATTCAATGAGTGTCATCTGTGTATTGTACTAAGTGCTGTTTACAGTATTGTCACTGTGTCAAATGCAGAGAATTGACTATGTTACTGCTTCGTACAAAAGTATGTACAAAAAGGATGGGGAGTGTGTATTAAATTACCTTTATTTTCTTTTAAAACTGCATCCAGAATTCTGTATCTTACTCCTCCACCATGAGTTGGAGGAGGCCTCAACTACTTTCCACATTAAGCCAGACCGAAACCCCTGCTCCAGCTCTGACATAAAGAAGAGTTCCACATCCAGAACAGCAGATATGCAACCGCCAGCTAAGAAGAGGGTCCTGTAACTTAGATGGAGAGTTACGGATGAAAGGGAGTTAAGGTTGATTTGCAAATTTTGTTTAATCAATAAATGTTTATTTTTTCTGTTAAAACCTTAATGTTGAAGTTCTAACATGTAGTAAAAATCTATTTACTATGCAGTAAACAACAATATACCATGTATAACTTAACTACAATATACCATAATATAACATGTATAACAACAAATAAATAACCATAGTCCACTTAGCTTAATTCTAAGGTTCTTGGTTGAGATCCAGACCATGTTTCCAACTTTCAGGATAGGTAGAGTACTCTGTGGGTTTGATCTGCGGCAAACATGTACAATTTTTGAGCTTCCTGAAGAATTACCTTGTCTTGGTCTTTGATCCTTTTCAAGGCAGTTCGTCTCTCCGGGACAACGGAAACGGGACAGGAAACCGACAGACCCAGAACGAAGGCTGAATGAAACCAATAATTAATATAAAAGGGACTTTGCCATGTAAAATGGTATTGGGTGTTATTGTAAGAGAATTCTGCTATGGGTAGAAACTCTACCCAATCATCCTGGAGGTCGTTTATGAAGCATTGCAGGTACTGCTCCAGAATCTGATTAGTCCTTTCCATCTGACTGTTGGACTGGGGATGGAAACCAGAGGATAGGATTAACCAAAATACTAGGCTGGCGCAGAAACCCTTCCAGAACTTGGAGGTGAATTGGACGCCCCTGTCCGATATGACCCTGTGCAAATGAAAAATCTCTCGGATGACAATCCTGTAAATTTATGTCAATGTTTTTGCCAAATGACCTGCAAACAATAAAAAGATGCTCCGGTTATATTTTTATTTTATTTTTTCACACATTCTCAATAATCAGTTTACTCCCCGGATATCTCTCATATAGCCAATAAAAATATACGAGTAATACCATGCTTTCAATTACTAGTCCTCTTCTATGCTATAGAACAACTTCAATTTTGTGAAATTTGGGTACTTGAACAGTGAAGGTCAAGGAACAGAGCACCAAGAAGTCTACAACTACTACTATTTTTTTTAAGAGGTTGGCGAGGGCCATTTTGTATATAGAAAAATGTTAAGCCTTCAGCTGTGACATTGCTCCAGTAACTCTAAGAGATGTTTTACTCAGTCGTTAAACTCCCCCAGTTAATCTTTGAACAGTTTTTACTCTTTGTAGTACAGCATTCCCCAAAATAATCATAAAGATGCTGTCTTCTCAAAAGAAGTATGGTGAGAATATTACTTAACTCACCAGGAAACATTAGGGGATATATACAGTGGCGGAACTATCACAAGTGCAGCCAATTCAGCTGCACTAGGGCCCACCACCTTTTGGGGCACATCCTTTACTGTTCTGGCATTTATTTTAGCAGCTGGAATAGTATTTCAGTATTTTTTTAAAGGCCACTCTCTCTCCACACCACCTCCCCGGACCCTACTTGAGATGCAGGACTTAATGCAGTGATGGCTGAGGGAGCCCATCCGGATGGCCCTAATACAAAAATCAGGCCACACGGGAAGTCAGGCCCAACTTCCACACTCCCCACCTGGATGGGCTTCCTCCTTTGCTACAGCACAAAGCCCCACGCCACAGTTAGTGTCCTGTGGGCTGGCTTTTTTATTCATTTATTTTTTTACTTGAACCGGGGCCCACCGGCAACTTGTTCCAATATATATATATATATATATATATATATATATATATATATATATATATATATATATATATATATATTAAACATCTCAATTTCAGCAAATGTGGTGCATTTCTCCTAAAAACAAAGACATTTCATGATTTTAACAGTAAGTAATATTAGCATCAATGTATTGTTGCTCCATTTGCATAAGTTAGTGACTTGGAGAGTGGTTTTGGAGCAGTTAGGGCTGAAATAGTTTAATGAGATGTACCAAAGTTTGCATCAATATAGTGGAATTGCATCAATTCAATCTGCCAGCTCTGAGGTGGAGTTAATCTTTGTTGCTCTGTGCCAGATAAACTTAAAAAACAAGATTCATACACATGGATCTGGAGCAAAATGTAAAGGAAAATGTTGCTCTGTCAAGATGGAGCACATTGCCACACTTGATACACATCCTCCTAAGTTTTTAGGTTCACTATGTGGCTGCTGGCTTAATTACAATGGTTCAGATGCACTACACTTTGTTAGCCTATGTGATGGCACGGCCTGTAGGCGAGGTCAGGTAAGAATCCACAAGCTGTATTTCAGGGTAAACCAACACGTTGAGGCCTTTTATTTGTTCAACAACTATAACAAAACATTGGGTAGGCTGTCCCTTTAAAAAACAAACAAATGATAAAATGAACACCTATTGGCTACATGGAAACTAACTAAACTTTGCTGTAGCCCTTTCTAACTGGGCTGCCATCTAAACTGCTTATCAGCCCAAAACATATACTATCCTATGCAAACAGTCTTTAAACATTGCAGAATCTTATCTAGCTCTTATCTGTTATTGCAGGGGATTCCTATCCCAGGTTCTCCGTGTAGCTCCTACAGCAAATAGGAATGGCAGTTCCGGGAGCAGGCTGTATCCTTGATGGGGTCCCAACTGGTCCCATCAGCCGTGCTTACTGCGGGGCTGGGGAACCAAAACAACCAGGGCCCCTCCTGGTTGGGAGAAGTTTCCCTTCCCTTCTCTCTGGGAAAAAAAACAGTCTCTCTGTGTAGGCAACTTCCTGCCTTCTAAACCTCCTGCCTAATCAGGAATGCATTCTACACACATCCCAGCTCAGGTATGAAATCTGACACCCGTGTAGTCCCCTGATACAGATGCAACCACCAGTATCCAATAATTTACCTGGGAAAATACTGTGCCTATCTCACAGTAAACGCTGCAACATTTCTGTTAGATTCTGCAGCGAGAAAAGATAGTAGGTCCCGCAAGACAAGACCTACTGCTGCGGCCAAGTTTATTCGAGCATTTGCCCGTTCTTGGCCGCAGCAGTAGCCTGGCGCGCGCCCGAGAGTGACGGGCGCGCGCCGAAGCAGCGGAAGAGCGCCCTCCGATCGGGGCGCTCTCCCTACTGCTGCCGGGTCCGCCGGGTCCCCCGGAACCCCCTGCCGCCGTCCCGCGATCGCGGGACACCAGGGCTCCCTCGGGGAGCCCTGGACGCGCGTGCAGGGGGCGCAGGCTCCCGAAGACGCGTGACCGCGCGTCTATGACGCGCGGCACGCCGAGGGGCGGCCACTAGCAAGCCGGGAAATCTCCCGGCTTGCGGTACCGGCCACACTTTAATAAAGTGTGTCGGTAGTGTACAGAAACTCCAATCTGGGGCACTCTTTAAAGTGGGTACAAAATGATTAATTTATTAGATAAACAATGGACGAAAAAAAATACTGACAAAAAGATATAAAAACACTAAAAAACATTTAGTGGACCGTCTCTGGCACAATATAGACCTGATGGTACAAACAAAATAAATGTGGGTAAGTAGAATAGTGACATGTAAATGTGTGTCTGATATCTGCTCACAATATAGCTGAATTATATACCATTAAAAAGTAGACTGCACAGTAGTATCAAGTATCAAAACACTTCCACCCAGCTGCAGGCACAGATTCTGCAGCGAGACTAATAGCCCATCAGATTAACACAGCAGGGATCCCTGTAGTCCCATTCAGTTTGAGACTACACTGTTGTCGGATTTCATACAGCCTTTTTAATCTAACATTTATCCAAATTAGCGTTAGGTTAACGCCTATCCATTAAAGCAAATAACCCTATTGGTATTCATCACTCTTGGTACTTTCTATTTTATTTTATTCTACACTCCATATCAATTGCTGCCTGGTTATGGTGTTGCTTAATTTTGGCGCCAAATAATGAAGTACTTATATGGGGTTTCATATGACTCCTGCAATCTTTTGTACTGATTGTAAATGATTGTAATTAAACTTCTTTGTATTATGAGATATGCCTGTTGCTCTCTCTCAACAGAATAAGAAGTTCTGCTGTTACATGGGGAATTGGTCTACTTGAAGTTCTGTAATGCCAATGGAAAAACATGTATAATTTCATATTGAGTTAATTAATAGTCTTTACTCAAGAGATAATAACAATTATGTTGTGCTCATATTGCCATCATGCTAATATTATCCATATCCATTTCTAAAGTGCTACCATTTTCCACAGTTTCACAGTATAGTGCAATATATGGTAAAATGAGGATTGCCACTGCTCTGGGTTTGACCTGTCACCTCTACGCTTTGGTCAATGGTTTGATGGCTCTTGCCAAACCTTTGCATTTTCAGATTGGGCTCTGAATGTAGCCCCATAGGGGCTGATCAAATCTGCAGAATGCTTCTCTCTCTTTAAATAATATAATCTAGAAATAAAAAGGGCACTGAACCTTGAAACCAAGTGAGAGGAGGGGTGGGATGTAGATCACTTTTTTGTTTGATTAACATGAGACTGCCTTGCAACAAAAGAAACTACTTCATAATTAGAGCAACACCCTAGTAATGTGTGAGACTTCCCACCCATAAATTAAACTGAATAAGATTACCCACCAATGAGTGACACAACCTCAAAATTATTTAGGTTGCCCACCAATGGGTATGACTGCCTTTTAATAACTAAGTCTGCCAGCAGTGCATGAGTCTGCTTTTTAGCAAGTTACACAGCACGCTAACAATTTAAATTACAACCAATGAGTGCTACTACCGTATAACAGCAAAGACTACCCAACAAGTGTTACTTCCCACCAATGAGTAAGAGTGTCTACAGCAGTGTTTTTCAACTAGGGTTCATAGGAACCCTTGGGTTTCCTGGGCATCCCTAATGGGTACCCTGTAATTTTCAGGTAATTTAAAAATTGTACCAAATACAGAAGAATTGACAGTGTATCTGATCTCAGACATGCTATTAGAGAGGGTTGTGGTTCTTCAGAATTTTACATAGGGTTCCTTAACCAAAAAAAGTTTGGAAACCACTGGTCTACAGAATGGGACTGATTTAAAATTACAGAGATAAAAGGTGAAATCCCACATATATCCATATTTAACTACAGTAATAGTGGTGACAGGTTTGAATAAGTTGTTTGCTACATTTAAGAAAGAAAATCTAATTATTTTTCAAATAAACCTTAAGAGTCGGAAAAATGTCTTGGCAGTGGCAACTTGGACTTTGCACAGAAAGATGATTGTCATTCACTGATTGTGAATGTTAAGGTAATAAGATTTATCAACAACCATCCATTCTGAGAGCTGGTTAGGAAAGGGATAAATGATAAGAAAAAAATAAGACAGATAAGGTCAGTTAAAAACATTTTAAACTTCATGTCACAGTGTATATAAACATTTTCTAGATCACCTTTAAAACATCATTTTCAAAATCTTTTACTTGTTCAATTAAAAAGAAATCCATCAGGCACCAAGTTTTAACCTAGCAAACAGTTTTATTGTCACAAGTCCACTGAGGTTCTACTGTATGCTGAAGTGCAAATTAAATCACAAATTCATGAAACTACATAACTGTGTGAGCATCCAATGAATGAGACTGCCTTCTAATCACTGATACTGCCAAACAGTGAATAAGAATTCCTTATAATTAGTAATTATTATTTTGTAGCAATTATGATTGCTTAATACGGCATGGGACTGCCGACCAATAAATAAAACTTGCTTGGAAGATCTTACAATCTAAAGGAAGTGTGCGAAGTGTGAAAGTAGGTATGAAGTTGTTCCTAATTCCATGTAGCTGTTTACCATGAGCATAGCTGATAGAATGTACATATTTTTCTGTATGAGATGGTAGAAAGCAAAGCTGAGGTTGAAGGGGATTTAGGAGAAAGAGTTAAGACACATGATGATGGTAATCCTGGACTCCGTTGCTGCTCATTCCGGATCCATGTAACTTAATATATTGAGAATGTTTTGGGCTAGCTCATTTGCATAAAATGGTGTCCAGAAGTTTATTGTTTCATGAATACAAAACAACAATTGTATTTATTCATTCAAAGTTTATATTTAGGGACAGATCCATCAATCTTTTTTTTATTTTTTTTATACATATCCGAGAAATGTTTTGGTATGGTTTCTTATTATCCATTAAATTGCACAGTAATTTCAGTAGGCATAGTCTTTCCCATACTATCAATTTTCTGATAAACTTCTAGTAAGTTTTATTATTACCTTCCATCCCCTATTGTACAATCCAACAGAATATGTTTGTGGGAATATGCTATAAACCACCAAATATCTGTGAGATTGAGGAAGCTAAAATACTTTTGCAAATGGAAAAGGCATCAAAACTGGGTCATGTTTGCATAATGGGGGATTTTAAGTATCCAGACATAGACAGGGGCAATGAGATTAGCGTTACAACAAAAGGAAACAGGTTTTTGGGGGTGCTTAAAGACAATTATATGACCCAAATTATTGAGGAACCAACCAGGAGAGGGGCAATACTGGATTTGGTCATATCAAACAATGTAGAAGTAATAACAAATATTCAAGTCTTGGAACATTTGGGTAACAGTGATCATAACATGTTTTAATTTGAAATAAAGTATCAAAAAATAGATTTCTTGGGTTCAACAAAGACCTTAAACTTTAGTACGGCAGATTTTAATAAACTGAGGTCTAATCTAGTAGTAATACAATGGGATGATGTTTTTGCAGGGAAAAATGTAGAAGATAAATGGGCAGTCTTTAAAACATTGTTATAAAAGCACACTTATCAGTGTATACCCTTGGGTAATAAGTATAAAAGAAATAAGTCAAAACCAATGTGGCTAAATAAACAGGTAGGGGAGGAAATGGACAAGAAGAGGAAGGCGTTTAGATTCTTTAAGTCAGAAGGGACAGAGACATCATATCAGAATTATAAGGAATGTAACAAAAATTGCAAAAGGGCAATCAAATTAGCAAAATGGATAAAGAAAAAAGGATTGCAATAGAAAGTAAGGTCAACCCTAAAAAGTTCTTTAAGTACCTTAATAACAAAAAAATTAGAAAAGAAAATATAGGACCCTTTCAGTGTGAGATGGGTAGGCAGATTATTGGCGATAAGGAAAAAGCTGAGGTTTTAAACAAATTCTTTGCCTCTGTGTTTACCAGGGAAGAATCAAGTTCAATAGTAGTGCCGCAGGAGGAAGCCACAACCTCCATATTAATGAACAATTGGTTAACTGAGGAAGAAGTTCATAAACGACTTGAAAAAATTAAAGTAAATAAGGCACCTGGTCCTGATGGCATACATCCAAGAGTTCTCAAGGAGTTAAGCTCAGTAATAGCCAAACCATTATATTTAATATTCAATGACTCCATGTCCACAGGCTCAGTACCACAAGATTGGCGTAAAGCAGATGTGGTGCCTATATTTAAAAAGGGAGCTAGATCACAACCGGGAAATTACAGACCTGTAAGCCTGACTTCAATAGTAGGGAAACTACTTGAAGGTTTAATACGGGATAATATTCAGGAATACCTAATGGAAAACAAAATTATTAGTAATAGTCAGCATGGATTCATGAAGGATAGATCTTGCCAAACTAACCTTATTTGTTTCTTTGAGGAGGTAAGTAGGAATTTAGACCAGGGTAATGCAGTTGATGTGGTCTACGTAGATTTTGAAAAGGCTTTTGATACGGTTTCACACAAGAGGTTGGTGTACAAAATAAAGAAAATTAGGCTCAGTAATAATATATGCACCTGGATTGAAAACTGGTTAAAGGACAGACAACAGAGGGTTGTCATAAATGGAACTTTTTCAGGTTGGGCTAAAGTCGTGAATGGAGTACCTCAGGGATCGGTACTGGGACCCCTGCTTTTTAACTTGTTTATTAATGACCTTGAGGCTGGGATCGAGAGCAAAGCCTCCATCTTTGCTGATGATTCTAAATTGTGTAAGGTAATAGAATCAGAGCAGGATGTAATTTGTCTTCAGAAGGACTTGGAGAGACTGGAAACGTGGGCAGGTAAATGGCAAATGAGGTTTAATACAGATAAATGTAAGGTTATTCATTTGGGATGCAAGAATAAAATGGCGACTTAAAAATTAAATGGAGATATATTGGGGGAATCCTTGATAGAGATGGATTTAGGAGTGCTTGTAGACAGCAGGCTTAGCAATAGTGCCCAATGTCATGCAGTAGCTGCAAAGGCAAACAAGACCTTATCTTGCATCAAACGGGCAATGGATGGAAGGGAAGTAAACATAATTATGGGATGGACAATCTAACTTATGAGGAGAGGCTAGCTAAATTAGATTTATTTACATTAGAAAAGAGGCGTCGAAGAGGGGATATGATAACTATATACAAATATATTCGGGGATAATACAAGGAGCTTTCAAAAGAACTATTCATCCCATGGGCAGTACTAAGGACTCGGGGCCATCCCTTAAGGTTGGAGGAAAGGAAATATCACCAGCAACAAAGGAAAGGGTTCTTTACAGTAAGGGCAGTTAAAATGTGGAATTCATTACCCATGGAGACTGTGATGGCAGATACAATAGATTTGTTCAAAAAAAGGTTGGACATCTTTTTAGATGGGAAAGGTATACAGGGATATACCAAATAAGTATACATGGGAAGGATGTTGACCCAGGGATTAATCCGATTGCCAATTCTTGGAGTCAGGAAGGAATTAATTTTTCCCCTTAATGGGTATTGTGTTTGCCTTCCTCTGGATCAATAAGTATAGATATAGGATAAAGTATCTGTTGTCTAAATTTAGCATAGGTTGAACTTGATGGACCTATGTCTTTTTTCAACCTCATCTACTATGTAACTATGTAACTGTCATGGGAGAGGGTGTTTGGCCCGGTATTAAAGGGGTTATACCCCATTTGGCCACCCCCTGCTCTCACTTGGGATGCAAGGGGTTAACTGGACTGCGGTCCAGTAATGTGTTTTTACCCTGCTTCAGCACCCAAATGTGTATTCCCCTGTAAATGTGTATTGTTCCCATTCCAGTGTCTGCACCAACACATACACTGGATTCGATGTTAGAGGGAAGAGGTTAATAGTTAAGGAGTGATTATAGCCCTTTGTTCCATTTTCCAGCTCCCCATAGGTCGCCGTTTCAGCTCCATACGATCCTATGGGGAAACTGGCGGTTTGGGCCTATTTTCATCAGAAGACCTGCAGGTGGCGCCCGAGAGGAGGAGCGGCAGTTCCCCATTGTAAGTCAATGGAGCCATTCATTTCAATGGGGATTCCTCGACGTCGACCTCCAGGAACGGGTTGGCAGCCATCCAAACCGCAGACGCGGATACAATATCTATTAAGAGCTTTGATCACACTAGGACAACTTCAATCACAATTGGCGTGAGAAACTTAGGTTCTAGGGCACCCAGGAATAAAATTCTTTTTGCCCCTAGACCCTAGGAACCCCCACACTCGACCACCACCGGGTCCAAGAATTAAGGACCCCCGTAAAGGGTCGCACTCGCCACAAGGGTCGCACCATTGTCTCTAATTGGAGCGGAGGTCCCATTGAATCCTATGGTGGCGCCGGCCCATGCATTTCCTATGGAGGCGCCGGCCATATTGATTCTAATGGAGGAAAGCCGCGTGGCTTTGAAACGGCTAAGTCCGAAAGTGTGAAAAGTGTAAGCCTATATCTCTGGTTCTGTGAGTACCAGAGGGCTGGATTTTGGTCGCAGGTAGTCACTGTTCCGGCATGACTGCATGGCCATTTCCAGCCCTCTCCGATCAACCAGACGGTGTATGGGGAAATGTGAAAATTGTGATTTCCCCATTGACTTCAATGGCGGAGTTGCTCCATTGAAAGCCTATAGCGGCGGAGCCCATTGATTTCAATGGGAGAGTGAAACGCAGAGATTTCTTTTAGCTTATAGCGGAGAATCCTGCATTAAAGTTAATAGGGGATTTTAACTTGTTTTTTGTATCTCCGGTTCTGGGGGTCATGGAAAGCTGATATTTGGCCACTATGGCAAGAGTCCTCCAGCATGAGGACCTGGCAAATTTCAGCCCACTCAGACCCACAGAACAGATTATTTTAATATGTGTAGATATTAAAAAATGTATTGTATTTTAGGTCTGGTATAAAAACCCAGAGCCCATATGGTATGTTAATGTTCAGGGGGGGAGACAAGTGGTCTACAATAAACCCACTGATCAAAGGCTCCCCCACCCTGCTTGTGAATGCTAGCACAAAGGAAAGCAGGACGTGGGTACTTTATGATGTGTTGTGTTTCACACCTTGGGACAAAGGGTTTCCTGGCCCAAGCAAACTTTCAGACGCCAGTCATGGAAGGCTGATATTTGGCCACTATGGCAAGAGTCCTCCAGCATGAGGACCTGGCAAATTTCAGCCCACTCAGACCCACAGAACAGATTATTTTAATATGTGTAGATATTAAAGAATGTATTGTATTTTAGGTCTGGTATAAAAACCCAGAGCCCATATGGTATGTTAATGTTCAGGGGGGGAGACAAGTGGTCTACAATAAACCCACTGATCAAAAGGCTCCCCCACCCTGCTTGTGAATGCTAGCACAAAGGAAAGCAGGACGTGGGTACTTTATGATGTGTTGTGTTTCACACCTTGGGACAAAGGGTTTCCTGGCCCAAGCAAACTTTCAGACGCCAGTCTTGTGGGAGGGGGGCTAGGGAAATAAGATTAGAATAATATCCACCAAGTGGGCAGGTATTACTGTGCCTCTCAAGTGAGGTGGCAAGGAGGGATTGGGTGCAGATAATTGTCCTCCAATGACTTGCACTCAATGCCAGGGTATAGGAGTGAAACTCCATATAAACGAGTGTAAGCTCTATGCCCAGTGTCTTTCGTGATGTCTTCATTTGAACCTGTATTGCTGAATGAATTGCCAATCCTGTACCTGATTGCTTCATTGTCCAACCCTTAAGTAAGTGTCCATTTTTTGTCCGTTATTTGTATCATCTTGTGTGTTCTCCTTCTTTAAGGAATAAACAATATTTATTATATCTAAGTCGTGTTCAATTCAACCCAGATATTTTGGTGTGTATTATAACCTATCACTAGCTACCGTGACAGTAACTATGTTAGTTGTCCATCAAAAATAATACAAACTTTTGATCTACTAAAATCTGATAACAATATCCCGAATGCTGAATTCTTTAGATACCTCCAGATCAGAGAATTTTAACAGGCATATCAACCAATAAGCCCATTGACAAATTACGAAAAGCTCTGTCGCTCAGTGACAACCACTAAGGGACTCATATCGCAGTTATACAAAGAAGTGATGGGTTCGAGAGTAGAAGTGGCGGAAAAACTGGGTTATATGACCAGATGGGAGTCTGACCTAGGGGAGGAGCTGGAATTAGAGGAGTGGACAAAAATTACAACTGCGGTCTCCAAGAGCTCCATATGCACGACCCTACGGGAGAACGCATATAAAGTAATGATGAGATGGTACTACACCCCCACAAAATTAGCTAAATTTCTGCCCGGTTACTCCCCATTGTGCCCCAGACAATGTGGACAGCAAGCAGACCTGTTACACATGCTGTGGTCTTGCCCCAAAATAGTCGGAGTCTGGGAACAAATCAAAGATTGGCTAACTAGAATCCTAGGCGTTGAGGTCCCATTGGACCCATGGTTGTTCCTTCTGAACAGACCACACAAAGACCTATCCAAACATACCCATAAACTGATATCCCACTTTGCAACGGCAGTGAGGGGAGAGATCACAGCACGCTGGAAACAAAATACGATCCCATTAATAGCAGCAATTCGGAATAGAATCTGGACGGTCTGTCAGATGGAAAAACTGACCAGCCTTGTACAAGACACAGGCGAAAATTACCTAAACGTCTGGATACCGTGGCTGTTCCAGACAGACATACCGTGGGTAAACAGGTCCACAATCTGGCAATGATAGAGAGAAATGCGTTCTCCCGTGGTAGTGCAGCACAAACACAAATAATGACACTAAAAATAAGAGACAGACGGGAGAAATAGAGAGCCCCACGAGGGGGGCGCAGATGGAACCGGTGAGATCCCAGCCACCCCCTGTAAGAGATTGGCTGAAGGTGATAAGGCACGCAGCGGAAGCACGGTAGAAGATAATTCCCTCCCCCCCTCCCCACCCCCCCCCTGTTTACCCTACGCGTAGCTTAGAGATGTTTGTTTGTCTGTATGTCCCCCCCAGTCTGTCCTGTGCATAGCTAGAATACATGGACACTGGATTTTGTTCTGATTTTGTGATGGATAACAATGTATGCAATGCCTGATGTACATGTGACCTTCTAATAAAACTTAAGTTGAAAAAAAAAAAAAAATTCACAATAGTTTTGTCAAAAAAATTATTTTTGTAAGCGAAGAGTATGTGGCTGTGATCTTTACCATACTCGGGTATCAAATAGCAAACATTGGCTAAACTCTTTCCAGGGCCACCAGAGATGTTTTTAAATGGTTCCACATTTGTGAACTGTGCATGATACGTTTTCTGCATTACTTAAGACATTCAAAAAATGTTCAAACATTTAATTAAACATAATTGAGGTGGTAAGTCACAAAGTTATCACAGTATATGTTTTAGAATGTTAGCAGAAGAGTTAAAATGTACGGAAAGTTCTTCCATACCAGCAAAAAAGGTGTGTTTTGTTTGACTTAGCCATCTAGGAATTCATTCAACTCGCTGCATGCTGACTAGTTCTCAAAAGCTTTCTGATCTGAACTTCAAAGTGTTGCTATGCAATATATATATTTTAAATAATGCTAAGATGTTTCATGTTCCATTTGCCAAGAATTTGATCATAAAGTCGATAAGGAACACTGCTAAACACATACCTACTGTATATTTAACATTCATGTAAACTTATGTACATAGAAAAACTTACATTTTGTGAAATGTGTGTACTGTACCTGAACAGTGGAGACCCCAGAGCACCAAGAAATCTACAACTACTACTGTACTTTGTTGTAGAAGAGGATGGTGAGTGCCATTTTGTATGTCGAAAAACTTCAAGCCTTCAGCGGTGACATTGGTTCCAGTAACTCCAAGAGATTTTTTTACTCAGTCGTTTAAAAACTTCAGTTCAAAAATGAACTGCAGGAGTTTCTCTTTGTAATGGAGCTTTCCCAAAAATAATCATATACAGTAGATACAGTCCTTTCAAAAGAAGTACAATGAGCATATCTACTTGCTCACTCGAAAACATTAGGGGATATATATCAGGCATCACATTTGAGCCAATTTGGAGCATTTCTCCAATAAATTAGACATATTTAATGATTTTAATAGTAAGCAATTTTAGCATCAATGTTTTGTGGGGCTTTGCACCATTTTTGCTCCACTTACATCAGTTAGTGATTTGGGGAGTGGTTTTGGAGCAGTTAAGGCAAAAGTTGATTGGAGCGATAGTATAATTCTACCAAAGTTTGCATCAATATAGTGGAATAGCACTAATTCAATCCGCCAATTCTGATGGGGCGTCAATCTTTTTTGCAAAGAGCCAGATAAGTTTAAATAACAAGCTTTATACAAATCGACCAGGAGAAAATTGCAAATGAACATTTTGCTCTGTCAAGATGGAGCAAATTATTCCACTTGATCCACATCCTCCTATGTGTTTTCCGGTTCGTTATGTGACTGCTTGCTTAAAATACAGTGTGACATATGCAGTAAGCTCGTTAAATTAATGTTAGATTAACTAGAACGTCTATCCACCAAAGCAAATAACCTAACGTTAACCCAGTGCTACTCCTTAAATAATGCATACGTATTTTGTTTCCAGCCATAATTGCTAATTATATGCAAATGAGGTGATCCCCCTAACATCTCATACAGTATGCACTAAAGACCGTTCAGGTAAGCACAGGGATTTAACTTGACGTTAGGCTATACTCTACGGGGTAGATACTCAAAGCTGTGTTCATTTTGGGCTACTAACTTGACGTTACCTAAATAGGTAACGTCAGTTAGCTTCACAGGTTTCGTTTAACGGGTTTCTACAAAGGTAAATATATGTAAAAACAATGGCCATTAGTGCCCTAATTTCCATATGGCTAACAGGACAAGACGGTGCCCGGCCCTAACTGACTGTAATGCTGGCTCGCGTTAGCCAATGCTAAGGAAGATGTAGGTGTCAGGAATCGGCGTTCTCCTCGCTTCCCACACGGAGCACTCCCTCTCCGCAGGGAGCCCCTGGACACACAAAACAATCCTGCCTTACCGGCCTCCACGGCTCCTCGCCCCTGCCGCCGTCGCGGGATCACTCCCCTCGGCGATTCCTCTGCTCAGCGCCGGGCGCGCCCACGCCCTCCTGCACGCACACCTACACGCACTCCAGCCCCAGAAGTTATGTGCATGCATTCCCAGCTTATAGAGCACACGCATAACAGAGCACTTTTAACCACTGCTCCTGCAGTGAGGCGTCGCCCCCAAGCATCACACAGTTCCATGCAAATCAATGATTACACTCAGCTGGGCTGTAACACCTCCCTCCTATCAGGGAGGACTCCTTGCAGTCCTCCAGGCCTGCCCCCTTTTCCCATTGGCCTGCCCAGCTTTATTATGCCTGTGCTTCCCATCACTCGTCGCTCGACATAGTCTCTGTATGGAAGCATTTCACTACTCTCTCAGTGACTCCTCAGGTATTGACGCAGATTGGACGACTACCCCCTCTGGCTCTCGACTTCGGCTCTACTTGGACTTTGTAACTTCTGGCATCCCTGTAACACGGCTTATACCTTCGATCATCCGCAACTCTCCTATCCCTGATCCTGGCAACGGCAATAACTACTCCTCCTCTACTACCGGTACCGGCAAGTATTGTCTTCATTACTATACCTGGCCTGGCAACACTAACACCACACTCCGGACGCTCTCCCTTTGCTGCGGGTGCGTGTATCCCTACGTCCCACCTCAGCACAGGGGACGGGTCTGGTCTGCGGGCAGCACCGGCGTAACAGTAGGTATATAGGCAATATATGCCTGGCATCTGCCTTACCCAAAACAAATATGTTTATTAATATCTTGGAAGCCATAGTGGCCATCAGGGCATGCATTATGCATGCCTTCCTGGTCCCTAAGGATACCAAGCGGTAAATACACTTACTACCCATTAAATGTCATAGCAGTTCAACTGCTATTGTATACAAGGGGTTAACCCGACCCCGCGTAACCCCTCCGGGCAGCCTAAAGTCACTCTACCGGGGCTCCTATCCTCATAATCCACCCCCCTACACCCACACAACAAACTTTCCCCCCCAATAGGCTAATGGGCAATAGCCCCGTTAGCCAAATGTGGCTAATAGAGATTTTGACCATTGAATAGCATTACAACATACATTTAAAATAAATACATAAAAAAAACACAAGCACATCATAAAAAACAATAATTTTAATCCATTGATTGTCTCTCTGGCTACATAGTGTGAGGATCGGGCAAAGGCTCCGCTCCAGAGTTTGATTCAAACTTGCTGCAGTTGTACCTCATCAGCACCTGCTGTGTGAACACTGCACAGCAACGAATCAGGGCTCTGGTTTCACTATCAATCCCTGCTGTTCAGCAGTTCACCAATTGGCTGTTCATCCTTTATATGCTCAGCATTTGCCTCAGCAAATTGGCTAAGAAAAACAATTTCTTTCTTGTGACATTGTGCTGGTCACCAGCGCTCTGTTATACCTTGTCCTGCCTTGCTTTGCCTTGTCTTCCCTTACAGTTCACCTGTACCCAGATCTTGGCCTGGATACCTACTACGCTGCCTTTTACTACCCTTGACCTTGGCTATGTGACCCCTACTACGCTCCAGTCACCTACCCTCGACCACGGCGAATATATCTACTACCCGACCTCTCCTACTCTGACCCAGATACACGACAACGAACCTGCACACCGGATGTGGCCTCTCGGTTTCGGGTCGGTGTTTACTAATCCCCACCTCGGCCTTGCGGTCCCGTCCTGTTTGTGGCGAGCACTCGTTACACATACAGTAGGCCTTCAATTGGGGCATAGATAGTCACATTGGCATTAAGTTTTGGCCATTAAAAACAATTGGATTACATACCCCTTACCATATGAAGTCTGTCCTCATCTTCAGGGAAGAAGCCCCCAACGAAATATTCAAATAAAAGGCAGACGCCCTTTTTAACCATAAAAAACATAAATAAACAATCCAAGCCCAATGGCATCCTCCCCACCCCCCCCCCAAACACTATAAAATGAATCCAAGGCCCGATGGCCAAACAGACCCAACGAGAAAAACAAATCCCAATGGCCTATTTGAAATTCAGAACATCCTGACTGGATGACGTTGGATCCTCAACTTGAGCCGAAGCTCTCAGTCCTCAGTCGATACAAGAATAGTGGGTGAGTATTTATGTTCTATTTTCTTTTATCTCATCTTTAAAGCTGTCTTTCGTCAGTCACAGGATGTGGCCTCTTCAACTGCATCCGGTCTTCTGAGATGTCCCAAGCCTTATATAGGGCCTGGGACATTACTGAAGGTCACACGTCACGTGGTACATCAACCAATCAGGTAGGTTGATGTACCATGTGATTCCCTTACTTTGAAATGACATCTCATCTCAAAAAAGGGAAGGCATCACATGGTACATCAACCAACCTGATTGGCTGATGTACCATGTGACGTCTAGCCTTCTGTGGCCCTATATAAAGCTTGGGACATCACAGAAGTGAGAAAAAGGAAGAAGCGACATACACTAAATATTAAACAAGTGTAGGGTTAAAAATTAATATGTGAAAGGTGAAACTCATAAGTGAAACACACCAATTTGTTACGAGGTAGTACATTTCTCAAATAGGATGATTCTTAAGTCCGGCAGCCAGATTCCAAAGAGGGATTTCCACGTCCCTCCAAATAATAAGCAGGAAAAAAAGATAATGTCCTCCGGTGTACCATCTCAAGCGAGATTTCCAAATTTAAGAGAAATACAAGGAAAAAACACAGAGAAAACAATATGTTAATAGACAAATTGCTGTAATTGCCTTAATTAGTCAGACCAGTATAGTCTTATATCAGCCTGTATTATATCTCTGTCAATATAATTCTTGCTCAGATGAAGACAATAAAGTCAGAGCAAACTCAGATTAGTTATGTTATAGAGTGTTGTCTAATATAGATACTAGTAACGCACACCTGATATGGTGATTGCTGGGAACATCCTCATGCGTTATCCAAATGGCAGCAGATAGAGATGTAGCTGTATGGATTTATTGCCAAGTTGGAATTTTAGGACTATTCTTCAAAATTCCAACGGAAAACCATTATAAATTAAAGAGAAATTACATAGCATAATAACATTTATTGCAACAAGGACTGGTATAAAAACAGATGTAAACTCAAAAACGCATGATATTTTTGCGCCTTTTGAAAAAAGCTTTCCAGCATGTAGAGCCTATACTGAATTCCTCTGTAGCGGGGGCAAATAGGATCTCTCACATTCACCAAACACGTTCCGGTCAGCTGACAAGGTGTTATCTTCCAAGCTGGGATAGCATCGCTGCCTCTCTCTTCCCCGGCTCGTGCACAGCTGGGGGCGGTGTGGGCGGCGGCGTCTCTCTCCCTAGATGGATCTAGTATCAAGCGGACAGCTTCGGATTGGTTGCGCGTTCCAAAGGACTATGGTGGCTTGTGAGCACCAATCCAATGCGTTTTGCTAATTTGCTTCCTATGGGCTTTTGAGAGTTTACATCTGTTTTTATACCAGTCTTTGTTGCAATAAATGTTATTATGCTATGTAATTTCTCTTTAGTTTATAAGGGTTTTCCGTTGGAATTTGAAGAATAGTCCTAAAATTCGAACTTGGCAATAAATCCATACAGCTATATCTCCATCTGCTGCCATTTGGATAACGTATGAGGAAGTTCCCAGAAATCACCATATCAGGTGTGCGTTATCCATATTAGACCTACTCTATACCGTAACTAATCTGAGTTTGCTCTGACTTTATTGACTTAATTTGAGCAAGAATTATATTGACAGAGATATAATACAGGTTGATATGTGACTATACAGGTCTGACTAATTAAGTCAATTACAACAATCTGTCTATTAATATATTGTTTTCTCTTTTCTTTCTCTTCTATTTCTCTTATATTTGGAAATCTCGCTTGAGTTTGTGCGCCGGGGGATATTTTTGTTTTTTCAGACATCACAGAAGAGATGAAGAGGCAACATCCTGGGCCTGAAGAAAGAAGACAGTTTTCAAGATAAGATGAAAAGAAGATAGATTCTTTTGTGAATATTTATTTTCTATCAACTGCGGACTGAGGGCTTTGGGTCAAGTTGAGCATCCAAAGTCAGATGCCAAGTATGGCTTTGAATTACAAATAGGCCATTGAGTCTGGATTTATTTTTCCTGTGGTTTTTTATTGGCCATTGGGTCTTGGATTAATATTGTGCGTTTTTTTTTTACTGGTTTGGCATTTTCCCTTTATTGGTTGTTTCAGGGGAGCTTACACCTTGAAGATGAGGAGGACGGCCTTCATCCCGGAAGGGGTAAGTAATCTAATTGTTTTTAATGGTCAACATTATTTGCCAATGTAAGGATCTAGGCTCCCACTGAGGGCCTAGGTAGCCCCAGTGACAATCATTGGATTGAAAGGGGTGGGTTAAAGGGGTTGGTGCCCAGGGGAGTGAGGTTAGGCCACCCAGGGTTGTACCGCGATGACATAGTTTGGGTATTTGTCTTAACCTCTTGGTTACACAGTATGGGTTAATACACAGGTTTTGACTGAAATGTTTGGCTTAGTTCAGGGTATTCACTTTGGCTTCTCACATTGCTAAGGCAATATACAGTAGGAAGCCCAAGTGGCCAACTTCAAAACTCTGGACAAAGCCAAAGAATTTTCTGCTACCCGGCGTTAGGGGCGGGAAGCACCTAATGCTAGGTATAACCATTACCTAATTAAAACTGCATTAATTCTCCTATTAACTCTGACTGCTGTGGATATGCGTTGAGATGGTCTACACCTCTTTTTCATATCATTAGCACTAACATTCGTTAAAGTTAACAGCAGGCCGTCTTGGTTTTAAAACAACTTTTACCGCCTCTTTAGGGAGCTTTGAAGATTGCCATTACCACTAAATGTGACATTAACATCTCCTTAAGTCATTAACGGATTTCTGAGGATCTACCCCTAGAGGTGGTGTTAGCTACTTCAAGAGCCTGAAATATGGGTTGAGATGGAGAGAGACCTTTTTTAGGTGTAGTTCCAAAAGCTATATATATCCCTTGATATCTCCCTTCAAACACCTGTGATCAACAAGGAGAACACTTGAAATACCTTGGAGATCTGCCAAGATAGTTTAATGATTTTAATGAAAGGTTTCAGGGGATATATGCAGCACTTGGTACTATACTAACACAGATCTCTCTCTCTCTCTCTAATCCATATTTCAGGCTCTCTATGAAGCTAACGCTTACCTTTAGGTAAGACATAAATAAATGTCAGGTTATTTCAAGCTAACGCAAGATAGTGCTAAATTAGGCTAATGTTAAACCTTTGCTAATGCGTTAAACGCTGGGCGTTGTTTTTGCATACAATTAGCTGAGTGGATACCTGTTAAACTCAGACAAAATTACATAGGTAACGTAAAAAAAAATGTTGCCATGATTTAATGAAGCTTCGTGCATCTGACCCAGTGTGCTTTGAATCACAAGTAGCTAGCTGAACAAAACACTGTGAGTCATCATCAATACTGTCAATAAAAATGGGGTTTCCAAACAGCACTCAACATGTTTATATAGAACATTCATAAATAGATTAAGGTAATCAGAAATGGGTTTCAGGGTTAGTGGAAATGTGGATAGCTCTAATTGTATCCACTCAAATAATATTGAGAGAACAGTATACATGTCACCAGCACTCTATATCTGTACATCAAGACATAAATGAGGAGTCTAGGGTCTAATGTGATGCAAAAAGAAACAAATGTTATGTAAAAATAAGCACACTCAAAAACAAAAGGTCAAAAAGAAAAAGTCTCAATACTACGTTATATAGCACACACCATTATGCAAAGAAGAAGCAGCGAGGATGCAAAGTATGGGTAGGCAACAGTTTCAGACCCTTATGGCTTAAAGGTGCAATCCCACATAGTCGCTCAGTTGAATTTCTTAGGGGCCTCTGAATGGAGTACAGGCAGTCCTCAGTTATCCAACAGAATCCGTTCTGGGAGTAGCGTTGGATAGTGAAACCGTTGTAAAGTGAGTCCCATGTTAATCGGTGGCGGTGAGCATTGGATAACGCATTCCGGCGTCGAAACATGGCCCATAGGGTTGCATTGTAAAGCGTTGGATATGCCATTCGTTGTAAAGTGAAACTTTGGATATCGAGGACTACCTATAGTATCTTTCAATCTTGTGTTTTCTTTTCTCTTCTCCCACCCTGTCCTAATCAGGGAACCAATAAAGTTAAGTGGCGGTGGAGAGAGGGGGCTGTGGCTGTGTAAGCACTTACTGAACACATAGCTACATAACACAAAAGGGAGTAGCCAGAGGAAATCAAACCTCTCCCAAGTAACTTTGTAAAATAAATAAAAAATACTTAGGTGTCAGACTTGGGTAAAAAAGGTATCTATTGCTCCATCTGTATAACTGTGAAAGAAAACACGTACAAAGTAATGCTGTGATGGTATAGAACTCCTATAGATATGTCCAAATATATACCAGGAAACTCTCCCCTATGCCCAAAAGGGTGTGGAGAGAGAGCTACATTTATCCACATGTGGTGGTCCTGCCCCTGTATTGCCGAACTTTGGGTCCAGATTCACAGTTGGATAGAGGGAATCCTGGTCGTAGAGATACTATTGGATCCGTGGCTATTTCTCCTGAACAGGCCCCTTGTGGGTCTCTAGAGGGCAGAAAATAAACTGATAACTCAAATAGCCACCGCCACCAGGTGCAAAATTGCTGAGGTTTGGATCCAGAATAAAATTCCATTCATACAAATGATAAAAGACAAAATATGGTTTTCTGTGCCAAATGGAGAAGTTGACTAGTCTTATTAATGATACCTGTGTTAATTTCCAGAAAATTTGGACTCCATGGTTGCTATCTATAGATAACTCAGGCATAAATTTGGCAACAATAATGTTGTAATTCAGACTAGGCCCAGGTTACTTAATGGAATGCAAATGTAGTGGATGTGATAGTTCGGCAATTATGAATGTAAAATATGATGTATAAAGATGCTTCGGTACCAATCCTTTCCACCCTCCCCCCTTTTTATTTTGTACCACTTGTGTTCAGTCTCCCTACCCTCTCTTCCTTCCCAAAAATGTAAAAGAAATGTATGTAAAATTGTTATGAAAACTGTCAATAAAATACAAGTTTAAAAAAACCAAAACAAAAAAAACCCGTATCTATTACCCAGATGATACCCCTTAACCCTTTGAATGCCCTTTGGCTGTAGCTACTACAGCATGGGGTTTGATACTCCAGTAGCCCGATGACTTAGTACAGTATCCAATTATCCCTAACCATTTGCCTTGGGAGATTGCACTCTGCGATCGCATTCCTCCGGAGTGCAGAACACAGTCACTTAGTGGAACGGAAGGGGGACTCCTTGTACTGGTTCTTGTACCAGTACATACTGGTACATATGGTACATCCATACTGTCGGTCACTGTCTTTGACATCACAAAATCACATATACTACTTCTGGCTGCTGGTGTCGCCAGGGATGCATAGACATTACTTAAAAACAGAGGTGCTTCTTTATTTTAAAAGAGGATTTTTCATAAACAAGAATATTTTCTTCTGGCATAGGTGCCCATCCTTACCCAGAAACAGTGGCACAACCAAGAATCAGTATAAGAGTTTCTGGGTAAAATCCATTACAGGACTGTGTGCTAAAACAAATCTAACAACTAACTCATAACAGGACATCAACGTTTTTCCTACTAAGAATCTCACAGCCTTTGAACCATCTAGGCTTAGGCCTGGGACAAAGCGGGTTCAGCCGCGCTGAGCCGCACTCCTGCTTTGCCTCACCTGCTCAAAATGGAGCTTTTTCCTGTCCTTGCAGGCGAGGTAGTGAGCGCGCTCTGGGGGCGGGGTGAGGCGGAGCAGAGGTGGAGCGGAGGCATGTCAGGAGGCGGAGCGAGAGGCGGAGCTAGTCCCTCGCTCCCATTGGATGTGAGAGGTCACGTGACCGCTCACATTGCTTCCCCGAGCGGCAAATTTGAAACTTGCCTGTCTCGGCAAAGTTTCTGAGCCTCCGCACGCATCAGCACGCATGCGGAGGGGGAAACTATAGCCCCGCTGATGACAGATGCAGGGGGTTAGTGCATCTGCTCAGCCCGGCTCAGCGAGGCTGAAGCTACTATGTCCCAGGCATTACACAACCCCCTAAAATTGTTATATGCGCCGAGATTATCTTGAAAAAAGGACGTGGGGATTGGGAAATCAATGTAAGGGGATTGCAACAGTTCCTGTACAATATGATTTTGGGGAATAGAGGTAAAACGTAACTGTCGACTGTTTCACACAAGTAAGATGTGTGCTCTCAATCAAAATATGGAAATAGAAAAATGAATGGGAAAAGTTTTGACTTCGAAGAGGAAGAACCTGTTGCAGGCTATTAAACCAATATGGATAAAAATAGTACCTTCTTCCAGTGATTGAGACACATTTTAAAATATTCTAGTAATATGGTACTAATATGTTACTAATATGATATGATAAGAAGAAACTGTACCCATCTTTAGCTTCTGCCCCCCCCCCAAAAAAACAAATGAAATCTTTAGACATCTAATTAATTACAAAGAATATATAAATAGAAGGAAAACTGTTGAAAAAAGTGTTAAACATAGTTGAGGAAGAAACATTGGTAGTTTAGTTGTATTCTTATTTTAATCAACATAGTTAGAATTTTAAAAAGAAATCTTGATTCTGAAGAGGCAGCTATCCTAAATGAATATTATTATTCTTTTAACTTTAAACAACACTTTTTCCAAACATATACAAGCCACTGGGAAAATACAGGATTTCTAGACACAGTAAAAAAAGAAAGAAATTAAATATTGATATTAAGAGGGAATAGGAAATATCAGCTTTTACACTTGTCATAATAAAAATATAATTTCAACTATAAAATGGTCACAATGACCACACATTTGGTATCCAAAATATTAAATAACAAAACCTCTAAGACTAAGAGTTGGTGTCACTACAGGATCAAACTGATTTGGGGAAATCCTAGTGAGGCCTAATTGCTTTTCCCACAACCAAAAGGTCAATACTCCCATCCAGTGCCTGACCTTTTTGAACAGACTTTAGATCGTGAAGTGCTTTCATTTGGTTTTTCAACTTCCTCCTTAGGTTCTGTCCTTACTGAAGATTACAGGGCATAAGATAAATTGAAAAAGGGATCCTCTTTCGCTAAACAAATTTCCTGTTGTCAGCTGATTTGCATAAAGAAATCAATCTGCAGGGCCTAGAGACCACTGATCGATTCACTCTCCCAGAACCTAGCCTTAGCAACAGGTATATGATGCACTGTAACAATAAAAAGGGACTCTATTTCTTGGCTGTGGCCTGAAGCCTGAGGCTCTGAAGTTGACAGGGTCTGTACCAGGCCACTGAGAGGAGGGGGAACAAAAAAAATCAAAGAAAATTGCAAAAACCAATGATCTGGAACTGGAAGCAGCCTCAGCAGCTGTAGTGTGACTTTGATTCCCCTATCATAACCCTGAATTAAACATTCAGGCAATTATCTGCATGGCTTCCCTCTGATTAGGCTGAGCTGTGGGCTCATTAATGCAGCAGCACAAAGTCAAGCCATTATAGCCCATGAAATGGAATGTTGCTCTGAGAACAGTTCCGCTTGATAAAAAAAGGCCAGCAAGCTAGATTTCACACATTTTTTAGCTCAGAGTCACTAAACTGATCATTCTCTGCTTCCACATTTCACAGAAGGCGCTATTCTTCTTTTTCCTTGTTTTTTATTACTTGTTTGCTTACTGGAACTGACTCAAAACTGAGTAATGTAAAATTACCATCTTTATTGCCCAGCTATGAGTGAAGGATAGGAAGATTTTAAATGAAATGTTATTGTAGTAAACACTAACACAAACTCTTGATTCCCTGATCATTGGGAGATTAGTGCACTGCTGCGGTTACCACCAATTCTTGCCATCCACAACTCGTTATGGCCTTTTACTTAAAAAAAATAATATCTCTTGTTAAGCAAAATAATATAATTCAACCTCTCTGAACATGCGGAATGATATGGGTATTTATTATTATTATTATTAATAATATAATTTGTTTCTAATGCACCAACATATTCCACAGCACAGTAAAATGCTGGTATGAACACAATAACAATAAAGCTATAACATGAATACACATTGGTGTAATAGGTACATAAGATCTTACAGGAAGAGGAGTATATCTATACCGAATGGGATCTATGTATCAACGTAGAGAAAAGTGTGTTTAGATACACTGCTCCATTTTTTTTAGAAACTGCAGCATACTGTATGTAAGAAAAGTTTCTTACACTTGATGCAATTATTTAGACTTACGCCACCTCAGATATGGAGTATTTTTGGGGGGCATATAAAAAGGAAAAAGAATGGTGCAGCATGTAAAATATCTCATTACAATATGTGCACCATCAAACTCCTCTTCAACTCTTACTTCTGCAAGCAAGGGTAGACAGGGCAAAAATGGAGCAAAACCCTTTGATATATAGGTGCAGGGTGAAAATGCCCCAGTGAAAATTGCCTTGATACATAGAGGCACATGCATCAAGTGCTGGTTATTGCACCCGTTCCAGCATTAACTAGCATTGATTTGAATCGGAGTTAACACCGGAACAGATGTGATGAGCTGTACCGCCCCTAATGAAAGTGCCTCATAGACCCCAATGTCCAAACAATGCCAGTGGCTACTTTAAGTTGTTTGCTTTAAATTACATGTTAAAGCCCAATATCTTGAATTATGATTGAAATTATGATCCATGTTATGTGGATTCATTTATAATTGTAAGTATTTTATAAATATATTTGGGCTTCTTTGGATTATATTTAAATAAATTATCCCCAGAAGGCTTTATAACCAAGATTGTCATTTTAATTATAGGTTTGGGTGAAACACAGCTTATATTTTGATTTGTTAGTCATGAGACTTCATTACTACATGCAATAGTTTTCTTAATTACTTTATTCACTCTTGATCATTGTTTTATTAGATACATTATTGATCAAGTTTGTTATGATACACATCTATGGTATTTTTTCTGTTGGTTTCTTTTTCTTTCTCTCTTTTGCCCTTTTTGCTTATGATTGACAATGCTGACCTTTATCATTTAAATCTGATCTAATTACATGTATAGATGTGTCATTTAGATAATTACCAGCAGCTGAATTTGTGTTGTGGGATAGGTATATAATTGCACTGTTGTCTTCCAGTGCACACTTCTTGACAAAGCGCCATAGTGGGCGTGAAACATGTAGGAGGAGGAGTTTTGTCATTTTATGTAGTTTTCATTAAAGACTTTTTTAACCTTCAAATCTGGTGAGTTCCCCAACTTCTTTTCATAGCAAGCGGTAGTCCACTCGATAATTTTTTGTTTCTGTTGCTGCCTTGATCGGAGGACACCACCGGTTTCACCATTGTTCCAGGAGGAATGGATTAGTGGTGACACTTAGTGAGCATGCGGCTCTCCACCACTTCATTTGGAAGGAGACGGGGGTAAGGTGAAGCTTCTCAGGGGGTCACACAGCCTGGTGGGAATCCAACTTCTCTGTAAGTACCCCGCTTTTTATACTTTGCTTAACCCCTTGGTTTTTCTCCCGTCTTCCTGCATCTATACTTATATGTACCGGACATGCTATTATCAGTTTAAAAGACGGTTATTTGTTTTCACTTACCTTTTTGCTTCTGGAGCTGATATTCGTTTTTTTGCTCTGTGTACATGTTAAAGCAACCCAAAAATATACAAGGGCAATTGTGGGCTTCTTAGAGAGTAGTTTAAAACCTAAAATAAATGAGGCTTCGACGCCGTCAGCGCCCACACTGAAGCCACGACATTCATATTGTTCCCTGGCAGTCTGTAAACACTTCCACCCACACTAATGATGCTGCAGGGGCCATTTTGGTCACTGGCATCCTGCCTATAAAGAGGCAGGACTTCCTCCAGGATGTTGCCAGAGCATAGTTCCTGTTTGTTCCGGTCTGGCTCCTGTGTTCATGTGGATCTTCACTCTGCCTTGTTTCCAGCCTATGACTTCAACCTTGCACCTGTGCCACCTGGCTCAACCATAGCCTGTGACCCCGACCATTGGGGAAAGGGGACACTTTTCCCAGAAGTGTCCTGCTATGTCAGGAAACTCCAGCACCCAGAGAATGTGGATTCTAGGAGTTTCTGCTATTTCTCCTCCAAGATCCTGTCAGCAGCGCCTGATTCCTGTCAGCATAATATGGGGAACTTCTTCCACGCATACACAGGTCTATGTTGGAGCTTGCGCTGCTGGCAACTTAATTGACGAAACCTTCGCAGCATCTCACGCCAGTCTCCTATGTCCCAAAAGAACTCCATTAACAGTAACCGCCATTGATGAGAGACCTCTTGTTCCAGCCACAAATACTCAGGAGACAGTCCCATTGCTCATCGCTGTGGGTATCCTTCAAAAGGAAATGATTATCTTTGACATTATCTGCTCCCCAACCTGCACTATCTTACTGGGATTTCCGTTTGCAGCAACACAACCCCAGTATTGACTTGGTCACTGTTCAGGTAATGGCATGAGGAAAATCCTGCACTGGGATCTGCTTTCAAGTTCCTCGCCCCATATTGGAGATTAACCACGCTCCTGTCAGTTCCCCCCCTAGGATCCCTATCCCCTATTTGAATACACCAATGTCTTTGATAAAAAAACAGGCAGAAGTATTATCCCCGCACAAGCTGTATGACTGACCCATTGATCGCCTGCCTAGATCTGTGCCTCCCCGTGGCCATACCTATCCGCTCTATGAGCCCGAAACCAAGGCTTTGCGTGAGTACATCCAGGAGAATTCTCAAAAGGGCTTTGTCCGCAAGTCTAGTTCTCCTGTTGGAGCTGGATTCTTTCTAGTTGAGAAGAATGATGGCTCCTTAGGGCCATGTATTGAGTATCGGGGTCTGAACAAATTCACTCACAAATGATACTCACTTCCTCTGATTTCTGAACTCTTTTAGCGTGTGCGAGGTGTAACCATTTTTATTACATTGGACCTATGGCAGGGCTTAGAAGCTCATCTGCATTCGGGAAGGCGACGAGTGAAAGACTGCCTCAATACACAAAATGGCGATTACGAATATTAAGTCATGCCCTTTGGCTTATGCAATGCTCCTGCGGTATTTCAAGACTTTAACGAAATCTTTCGTGACCTCCTGGATTTCTTTGTCATAGTCTACCTCGATGATATACTTATATTCGCCAATTCTGTGGTTGAACACTGGGCACAGGTCAGGCAAGTGATACAAAGGCTTCAAGACAACAAAATCTATGCCAAGTTAGAAAAGTGTCAATTTGAACAAGAGAAATTTGCCTTTCGGGGTTATTGTTATTGGTGCTCACCACAAACAGGACTGGACCGCGAGGCTGAGGTGAGGATGTTAGTAACCACCGACCTGCAACCGAGCAACCAAGTCCGGAGTGCAGGTCGTGTAGCTGGGTCAGGGTAGGAGAGGTAAGAATGGTTGTGGTACTTGCCGTGGTCTAGGGTTTGAGAAATCGGATAGTCATATTGCGGAGCCGGGGTCCAGGGGTAGAGAAGGTAGAAGTCCAAATGTGAGCTGAAATCAGGGATCAGAGAAAGCGGAGGTCCAGGTACAAGCCGAAGTCAAACAGGAGCAAGAAAGGCAAGGGTTAAACAAGGCAATAGTAAGGCTGCAGGGTGCTTGAGGCAAGCACTTCATCACATAAACAGAAGTTTATGCTCAGCCAATTTGCAGCAGGGTTGGCTGAGCATTTAAGGAACAGGTAGCCAATAGCCGGTTAGTACAAGGCTGCAGGGTAATGAATGAGAACCGCCCCCTCAGACATATTCACTCCACTGATAGGCAGGGGCGGGGAGAAGAGCAGGTGTGGAATAATTATTGAGAGCCAGACTTTTCAGAGCCGTGCGGCGCCTGCGCGTAGCTTGCATGCGATGCGAATCACCCATGACGTTGCGGGGGCGGAGCCTGAGCGCGGTGTGAGCGGTGTCCCTCAACCTGGTAGTGCGACATGTGTCTCATCGTGGGGCGTGCCACAGGGGCGGGGCATGCGATTTAACCAACCTGGCAGCACAGCGTGCGTCACCCGTCTCATCACAGGACGTATCACGGGGGCGGGCCGAAGACCAATCCTCACAGTTATATAATCTCCTCCAATGGCCTTGAAATGGACCCAGTTAAGATGGCAGCAGTTCTTGAATGGCCTTTACCTATAGGGCACAAGACCATACAACGCGTTTTGGGGTTCGCTAACTACTACAGGCGCTTTATACAAAAATGTTCCCGTGTATTAGCTGCTACCGGTATCATGAAGATAACCAAAAAAGGAACAAGTTCCCTCAAAATGGACTCCCAAAGCCCTAACAGCCTTCCAGAAACTCAAAACAGAATTTATGTTGACACCTACCCTGATTCATCCTAATCAAGCTAGGTTGATGCCTCTGATATGGGGGCAGGAGAGGTTCTCTCTCTCTCTGTGTGAAGAGTTTCAAGAAAGAGTACCCCCCTGCGCCTTCTTTTCTAAGAAATGTCCAGCTGTGGAGAGAAACGATGACATCGAGAACCGAGAGCTCCTCACCATCAGAATGGCACTCGAAGAATAGCATCATCTTTTGGAAGGAACTAGTTCACCGATCACAGTTTTCACCAATCACAAAAACCTGGAATACATAGAGCTAATAGACTTGACACGCCAGGCCAGATTGGTTCTGCTCTTCACTTGGTTCAATTTTATAATCTCCTTTCGTCCAGGCTCAAAGAATACCAAGGCTGATGCCTTGTCCAGACAATTCTCCTCGGTTTCATCTCCCCTGTTAAAGAAGATTCTTCTAGCAGAGTCAGAAGTCCCTGCCCAAGCACCAGTACTTCTTTAAAGACTCTACTTACCGCCACACCTCTGCAAAGAGGTTTTATACTGGGGGTATCAATCCAAGTTCGCTTGCCACCCTGTGTGAAGGGAATGTCTGAATATGTATCACGCACGTACTGGTGGCCTGAGATTCTGAGTGATGTCAAAGAGTTTGTGGCCGCCTGTGCCACCTGAGCTCAATCCAAGGTACCCAGAGCTCTTCCTTGCAGCTTACTTCTACCACTGCCAATTCTTGACATGCCTTGGAACCATTTGGCAATGGACTTTGTCAGACTGCCGCCCTCTCAAGGCATGACTACTTTTCTAGTAGTGGACAATCATTTTACTAAGCAGGCTCAATTCATTCCCCTGAAAAAAAATTACCCTCCACCTAGGAACTCTCAGAAATTTTCATCAGAGAAATCTTTTGCTTGCACGGGGTACCCTCGGAGATTGTCTCAGGGATCGCAGTTTGTTTCCAAATTTTGGAGAGTATTCTGTACCAGAATGGGAATTTCTCTCAATTTTTCCTCAGCTTACAATCCACAGTCTAATGGCCTAACAGAAAGGACCAACTAGGCATTGGAACAGTTCCTTTGTTGCTTTGTATCCGAAAAGCAGGATAATTAGGTGGAACTGCTCCCTTTTGCTGAGTTTGCATGAAAATCTTTAAAACACAATTCTTCTCAAGAATCCTCATTCTTCTGTGCTTATGGGTACCACCATTCCGTCCTTCCATCTTGTTGTACCCTCTGGGGTCTCCAAGGTGGATCTCAAGCTCCAGGATCTCCAGGACCTCTGGAAACGGCTCCACATCTTTGTTGCTAAAGCGGCCTTTCTACAGAAGGGACACACAGATAAACACAGGCGACCAAAGTAGGTTATCGGGTCTGGCTCTCCACCAGGAATATTACCCTCAAGTTACTCTCAAATAAGCTTGGTCCTAAGTACATTTGTCCTTATAAAATTCTGAAGCAAATCAGCACTATAGCCTTCAAATAGAAACTCCCTGCCGGTCTAAGAATACCATCTGTTTCTCATGTTTCTCTCCTCAAACCATACATTAAAAAATCCTTATCTCCCCTCTTTCTCTCCTCCCAGCTCTGCGATAGTGGAAGCCAGGTGGAATTTAGGGCACATCGTATTTTGGACTCCCAGAGCTCTCATGGCAAACTTCATTATCTTATGCATTGGATGGGGTATGGCTCTGAGGAAAGATCTTGGGTGGATTCCAAGGACATCCCTGTAGGAGGACATGTGCAGAGGTACACAATGGAGACGGTTGTAAGGTGAAATTAAAACAAGGCTTTATTGTGCCTGTCACTTTAAACACAGCAAAAAATCAACATAAGCGAAATAGTGAGCCAAACAAAACCTGCTCCACTTTGGCATATATGTATCCTTATATTCCAGCCCCTTTTAACTGGGTGGCTACCCAAGCTATTCATCAGCCCAAGTCATATATATATATATATATATATATATATATATATAGACAACAGTCATTGGAAAAGAAAGTCTTATCTGTTTGCTGGGTTGCTGCCTTTTCTCCAGATAATCAGCATCCAGGTTTAGAAGTCTTGTTTGACAGCTCCAGAGATCTGTGTTCTCTCGGTCAGTCTCACCTGGGAGACTCAGGAACCTCTGCTCTGTTTCCTTGTTCAGCTCACATGTGAGCTAAGGAGTCTCTCTTCCTGTCTCAGAGGCAGGCTTTTTCTACCACCTGTAATCAGCCAGGTGGTGTTAGTTAATTGCCTACCAGCAGTTAACCACCACACTGCTGGATTAAAGGCACATTTGTGAACAGGGATAAGTCCCCTGTTACATACCTCCCCTGTTTGTGGGAAGCTCGTTCTTACCACGGCCAAAGCCCATCCTTCCACTCTCATTCAAGATCTTTCTGTGACTTGAATCAGAGTGGATGGAGGAAGAGAACCCTCTGTCCCGCTGGGATTGGAGCCCTTTCTCCAGTTTATTTTTGGCAATGGAGGTTGATCCCAAAGGTGCTTGAGATCAGCTCTCCTCAGTCGCTCGAGGAGGACCTTTTCCAAGTAAAGTCTTTTTACCGAGTGCGCTGTCATGAGATTTCCGTTGCGTTGGGCACTCCTCTTTTTGTAGACAAACTGTATGGCAACAGTTGTAAAGCAGTTAGGACTAGCCCTTAGAGTTTTCTGCTCTTGAAGCGGTCTTTCTGCACCTCCTCCACACAACGGAGTCGCAAGTTCAGCTATCTTTGGGACTGAGTTGCACCTCCACCTCCCTTTCCAGAGAACGTCCTATCTTTTCAGCTTCTTCAGCTAAGGATTCTTCTGGCTTTGATTCTGCACTCCTACCTCTGTTTGTTGCCTGCTGGGCAGCTGCAGGTTTGGCTAGTGCTTTCTAAGGTGGCTCAAACGTCGTAATCTTGTTTTGAATGTGCGTGGAGTCCCCATCTCTCACTGTACCCTTGTCCTCATGGGCATTAGTTACTGTGGGATACCGGTGCTTGGTCAGAGCCAATACCTTTTCCCGTATTGGAGGAATCTGCAAGTTACTGGTCTGCAGGGTCTCACTCTGTTTGAGTGTGTCTTGCAAGTCTCTTCTCAGGGAATTTATCTGCGCACTTTGCTTTCTCGGAGTCTGTATCAGTGTCTCCTTCATATTCTGGAGCTCTGTAATTTTTGTCGTCAAGGTTGCCGCTGCGTCTGTTTTCTCCTTGGTGTACTGACTCAAGGGAATGGAACAATCTCTCTGTCTCTCCAGTTCTTGCTCCAGTTTCTGGGCCTTCTCCCGCTCCATATCATACAGAGTTACCTGGTATCAAAGCTCCGCCTCCAATGATGCTCTGGTGACCTGCAGCGTGGCCTTTAGCTCCTCATACGGCTCTGTGGGGACGTACTGGATATTCAGACGTTCCTGCAGTGCTTGTACCTCTTTAGCAGCCTGCAGCTTTTCTTCCTGCAGTGTTTGCTGCTTCTCCTCGGCATACTGGAGGTGCGTACGCAGACCTTGCAGTTGGTTCTGCAGTCGGTGCTCTGCTTCAAACATTTCATCTTCCAAAAGTTTATTTATTTCTTTAAGCTCGTGCAGCTTTTCATTCTGTCAACTCAGAATTATCTTTTTTTAATCTTACATTTTCTCTTTTTTCAGTCTCTGTACTATTCAGGGCCTCCTTGCAGTCCACCTTACATTTTTGCACATTTGCATGGAGGCAGGCTGTCTCCTGGCGTGAGACTTCCATCTCCAGGTAGAGGGTCTGAAGCTCCTTCTGAGAGACTTTGAGATTTAAATTAAGATGTAGGATAGTTTTCTTTGAACTGTCCAGCTCCTCCACGAGACTGTGAAGTTCCTTTCTGGAGACTTCCAGTTTTGTGTGGTCGCTGTTGATCTCATGCTGTGAGGCATCCAGTGCTGCACGAAGATTGTGAACATCTTGCCGAAAGACTGAAATCTCCTTCAGTTCCTCCTCATAATTCCGCTTCAGCTTAGCCATCATTTTATCAGATTGGCTAAGCTTTTCCGCCATGGTGGCATTATTAGTGTTTGCAGCATTTAGCTCGGACTTGAGATCGTCCAATTCTGTTCCAGATTCAGAGTACATTGCGAGCACCGTCTTCTGTAACTCAGCATTATCTTCCCTCTCAAGTTTCAATTGTTCCTGGAGCAGATCACAGTCACACCTGGCAATTTCCAGGGCATCTTCAGGGCTGGTCAAGGGATCGTCACTCACTGGTTCCGGCTCCGCTTCCCTGGGATGGTTGGTTGATGGTTCCTCACTGTTGGCACCAGACAGACACTTCTTTTGGTTACCCGACTTCTGCCTTGGGCCCTCTGGATATTCGGTCATTTGCATGACGCATCCTCCATTTTCCCTAGGATGCAGGACCTCTCGGTCACCCTTTTTCTCCGCAGGATCTGCGGACGTGTCTGTTCCTTCCACGGTACGTGAAGAACCGCTTTTCTTTTTTCGCCTTTTTGTTTTGGACGACGCCGTCCCCTCAGGGATACTGGGGTCTCCGTCTTCATTTGAAATGTTAGCAGCTTCACTGGATCCACCATGCTTTTCTTGCAACTGTATTAGCTGATAGAAATATTCGGTGATCCGCTGCTCCTGCTCTTTCTCCTGCCGATCATATTAGTCATCATAGGGAGCGGTCTTTTTGGTTCGTACCGAGTTCAGGCACCCCCACCATTCTTGGGGTGTTTTGTGGGTGTGACTCAGTTTGGGTTCCCCGTAAGAGATGTCTTCTTCCGCATCGGACTGGAAGGGCCACTCTTCCGTGGGGTAGGGTTCATTCCAGGAACGCTGCATCTTGTCCTCCATTTTGGGGCTATCAGGTGTATTTTTCTTCCTGACCTCTGGAGGCACTATTGCAGCTTTTGCCAGTGTATTTGCTAGAACCCCAAATGGTTGTAGTCCTACAGGTGGGCATATTTTGCTTGTAGAGGTCGTAGCTCTCACAGGCCTCTCTGTAGACTTTTTCTTCCCTTGGGTAAGTTTTACAACATTAGCATTACTGTGCATGCATTCACTCTCATTGTCTGAATAAGGCCTAAAGGGACACTGCTCCGTGTGGTGGGGTTCTTTACACCAGGAACACATTTTCTTCCCTATTTTTACAGTGTCTGTATTTGACTTCAGCTGGGTGGCCATTTTAAATTCCCAGGGTTCTATTTCTTTAAATACAATGCTTGATAGCTGCCCATTTTCTGGCTTCAGCAAAGGCATTTGCTTTACACCATTTACTCGCTATTTGCAATCCCTCCGCTTCAGCAACATAATTTGGTTTTCTGCTTGAGTTCAGTAATTTTCAGTCTCATCTTTGGGTATTATGGCATTCACTCTTCACACTTTGGGTGCCTGCTTTACTCCCAAGATACATAAGCAGACTTTACTTGCAGGAAAAAAAACATTCTTTGCAATGGAATATTTCTTTCACTCCCGGCAGGGTGACTTAACACTTAGCAATTGGCTTTGGGATACCTTTTCCACAGTTCAGCAATCCCTTTTCCCCCGGTAGGGCAATTTTACACTCAGCATTTGTTTGCTGAAAATTCCCCTGCTTCAGCACAGTCTTGCATCAATGTTCACACTTTTCTGCATATACTCCATTCCCAGCTGGTAGTCCTATGCGGTGTGGCAGTCTTTACTTCCAGAATCAGTACCGCTCGTGGGTCACTGTCTGTATTCAATGCTTCAGCGCAATTTTTTTTTTTTAATGAAAACAATAAAGCCTAGCTCCTCTGGAGCGCTAACTCACTTCTTGAACCCTGACTACTGCTGGAAGGCAAAGCCACTTCATCAACAACCATACTGTATTACACATCATTGTGATAGGCAAGTAAGGTTTACCTGCTTCAGCAGTCTCTCTACTCTTGGGATTGGGGAAAAGAGTCCATCTGTGGTGTTGTGGCTTTCTTCAGTGCAGTGTAGATTTCCTGCCTGGATGTGTATCCCTTTAATTCTGATCTCTGCTGCAGGTGAATCTTTGTTATTGTTGCTCAGGTTTGTTTGCAAGATTGTATGCAGGCAAAAAGCACAAAATAATTTCACAGGCACTCTCCGGGTCCTTCTAACTTCAAAGACCACCTCTCATCCCACTTCTGACACCATATGTAGGAGGACATGTGCATAGGTACACAATGGAGACTGTTGTAAGGTGAAATTAAAACAAGGCTTTATTGTGCCTGTCGCTTTAAACACAGCAAAAAATCAACATAAGCGAAATAGTGAGCCAAACAAGACCTGCTCCACTTTGGCATATATCTATCATTATATTCCAGCCCCTTTTAACTGGGTGGCTACCCAAGCTATTCATCAGCCCAAGTCATATAGATATATATATATAGACAACAGTCATTGGAAAAGAAAGTCTTATCTGTTTGCTGGGTTGCTGCCTTTTCTCCGGATAATCAGCATCCAGGTTTAGAAGTCTTGTTTGTCAGCTCCAGAGATCTGTGTTCTCTCGGTCTGTCTCACCTGGAAGACTCAGGAACCTCTGCTCTGTTTCCTTGTTCAGCTCACATGTGAGCTAAGGAGTCTCTCTTCCTGTCTCAGAGGCAGGCTTTTTCTACCACCTGTAATCAGCCAGGTGGTGTTAGTTAATTGCCTACCAGCAGTTAACCACCACACTGCTGGATTAAAGGCACATTTGTGAGCAGGGATAAGTCCCATGTTACAATCCCCTTTTATGTTCTGGGGTTTTCACAGAAAATGTCCCCTCAAGTCAGCTTTGGATAGTTTGGAGGTCGAACCTGGGTGGGTGGTGGGTTAGGGGGGTTCTATGAGGCTTCAGCTCCGTCAGCGTCTACACTGAAGCCACAACGTCCATCTTGTTTTCTGGCAGACCTTACCCACTTCCGCCCACTCTGATGCTGCAGGGGCCATCTTGGTCACTGGTGTCCTGCCTATAAAGTTACAGGACTTCCTCTGCGGTGTTGCTAGAGCATAGTTCCTGTTTGTTCCTTTCTGGCTCCTTTGTTCCTGTGGATCTTCACCATGCCTTGTTTCCAGCCTGTGACCCCCGACCTCTGCCACCTGCCTCGACCATTACATGTGCCCCCGACCTTGCTCCTTTGCAGCCTCCTCAACCCCAGCCTGTGACCCCGATTATTCTATTCTCGATTCAGGACTCTATCTCTTGGTTCAGGTCGGTGATCTATATCCTACCTCAGCCTTGCTGTTTGTTTCCTGTTTAGAGATGAGCATCGTTACAAAATGTCAAGGTAGCTGTCCTCCATCTGAACGGTGATCATTAAGGGCCCCAAGGGTCACTCATCCCCTAATACCTTTTCCTAAAGAATTCCAACTAACTCCAGCTACATTTTATTAAACAGAAGAAATAAATGTTTTTCCAATTTTATGTTTCTAGATTTTAGATTTACCTCCTAAAAATATTAACTAAGCAGTCTTCTGCAATAAGACACCTTCTGTTGCTTGAAGACGCCTTACAGCCCATTCAAGTTAATTCAATAAGCTAGACTTCCGGAACCAGAAAGTGTATTATGGTAGAAGACTGCTTAGGAAATATGGCCAATATGTTTGGAACTATACCTAGAATTATGTTTTAGCTTGCAATTAACTTAATTAACCTGTTTTTGTTTTAAAAAGGGGATCTTGTATTATATGTTTTGTTGAAAGCTGGAACACCAGCCACAGCTTCAAACAAACTGCATAAAAAGATAGACTGCCACTGTGCTAGTGTAAACATGTATGCGATATATCACTTCCGCTTCATTTTTCACCTCTATGAAGGAAATCTTCACAATGTAATGCATTTAAAAAATCTGTTTTATACCTTAGTCATCAGATCTCCTGTAAGTAGGATGTGTAGGGGCTGAAACCAATAGATGTAACCAAAATAATCAACATCAGCCTGGGGAATAGTTCCTCCAGCAAAGAGGGGACTCTGGATACTCAAAGACCAAGAAAGATTGTGGTGGTAAGGGACTCCATTATTAGAAAGGTACATACTGTAGGGCAATCTGTTGCCTTGACTATCATGAACCGAACAGTTTGTAGTCTCCTGGGGGCGTGAGTTTGGCACATTGCGGATCGAGTAGACACGTTGGTACCAATGACAAAGTTAGAGAAATATGGAGGGTCTTAAAAAATTATTTCAGTGATCTAGGCCCAAAGCTTAAGGCAAGGACCTCCAATGTAGGATTTTCAGAAATACTACCAGTGCCATGCGCTACCCCAGGGAGACAGTCAGAGTTTCGGGATGTTAATACACGTCTAAGAAAGTGTGTAGGAAAGAGAGTTCTGAGTTTTTATAGCACTGGGACCCCTTTTCTGAGAGGTGCTATGTTATAGTATGGATGTATTGTACATTAATGAAGAGGGATCATCTGTGCTAGGGGGGGGGGTGTTAAAAATGTTGGAGGAGATTTTTAAACTAGGATAGAGGGGGGAAGGACTAGAAACAAATAACAAACTAAATAGAATAGATAGGGATGGGGAAATAGGGGGTTATGGAGGTAGAATGGGGGCAAGTGGGAGTTTGGCAAGCAGGAAGACTCCCATATTAAATACATGTAGCCCTGCTTCCTATCACTATCAAGCTGCTACTATGTGCTCTGTTACCTGCTGGCTCACAAGTCCTAAGTCTCTGCCATGGAGAGCCTGGGGTGCGCGCAATATATATATATAACAAGTGCAGCGCCTCCACCTGCGACAGATCCCGCCAAAGGGGGAGTGAGTCTTCGCAGGACATATATACAAGAATTACACTTACACAGCCAAGTTCTAAAACCAATCTCTTTTACTGGTAGGTCAAACTCACGGTACATTACATGCCATGACATTCCGGTATGCAGGTACACATTATATAACACGCCACAGCGGACGTCACCATCAATTGCGCCTCGGCGGACGCCAACAATAACTTGCGCCTCGGCGGATGCCAACAACAATCCCCCAATCCCGCCACCGGGTGAGCCCACCCCGTGTCCAATAATACTACTCAGTTCTCCCGCTCACAACAGGCCTTATGTGTGTATGGGTGACAGCGCAGCCACTATGTCTCGGGTGAATGAAAGATACAGTTGGTGCACTTGATGAAATACCTGCCGAGCACTCCAGTGCTCGGAACTGCCACGATCTTCGAAAAGGGTCTCTGTGTGTCGACACCGCTCTCTCTCTCTCTAGGGTCCGGGGCGCTCCCTTTCGGACTCTGGAAACTCCCAAGGGGTCTGAGCCCAGACCTCCCTCTCGACAGAATAGTCCCGGGCAAAACTAACAGTCCGGGGGTAGGACCCTTACTAAGGCGGTCCCTAGCTCAGCTTTTCTCTAAGGTGACTCAGGGCTAGCTGGGCCTGGGGCACCTGGCCTGCACCGGGGTGGTACAACCTCCCCGCGCAGTCTCTCCGTCTCCTCGTCTCTCCAATCAGCTCTGCCTGCACGTGCGCGCAACCACTGCCTATATCTCTGGCAACTCCTCCGCCCATAGGCTAGACGCTCTCACCTGACCCTCCCCGCAGGGCTGCTGGGTCAAGGGACTGCTCCTCTCCCACCAAATGTACTCTCCTCCTTCGCGGGCTTTCGCAACTACTCTTTGCAAGCGCAACCGCCAATTCTTTGGGGTGAATCAGGGGTCACGGCTACATCCTCCCCCCTGTGGATTCCAACGTCCCCGCTTGGAAAACGACAACAACACAACCATTTATATAATGAAAAACACTAATACATTGGTTTCTCTATCAACTTGTACATTTCACTGAACATGATAATCACTGATTGAACCCGGCTGCGAGCCCACTGCTGAGACTCATAATGGGGTGCCCCAAACTGATCATAAGCCAACCTCGTGGAAGGTTGGCCAGCTCTTTGGCTTCTGCAAATTGGCTCTTCCGCTACCTCTTTGGGAGAGTAGCAATTCTCATCGGGTATTTCCAACTTGGCCCTTGAGGGGTGGGGTATGTCAGTACAGTCTCTTTGTGGCACAAAACACAGACTCACTGGGACCAAGGGGCTCTTTGCCTGTGGCTCCTCCGGGAGATGCCCCCGCGACCGGAATGCCCCTTTGAGAGGTTCCTTCCTGTGAATCGTCCAGACTTTCTTGTCCTGATGACAGTTCCCCACTCAGGGGAGATGTAGGCCACTCTAATTCTCCTTCTTCTATTTGGGGAATAGGGAGCCGATGATTTCGATGCCACGTCTTTATCCGGCCCTCTGAGTCTTTTATCCGGTAGACTGGAAGGCCAGGCATTTGAGAAACTACTACGTACACCCCCTCCCGCCACCGGTCAGCCAACGTATGTTTTCCCGGTACTCCCAGGTTGCAGAGCAGTACGGCATCGCCAGTTTTAATGTCTTTATGTTTTACTTTGTGATCATAGCGCCTTTTGTTCCCGGCATTCAATTTTTCGGTGGATCTCTCGGCTTGCCCATATGCCTTCTGTAGATTCTCCTGCAATCTTTGTACATAGCGAAAATGGGTAGAATTGTGCACACCATCGGTGGAGACTCTCAATTGTATATCCACTGGTAGATGGGCTTCACGGCCAAACATAAGAAAGTAGGGCGAGAAACCGGTAGATTCGTGTCTGGTGCATGGACTAGAGTTTCCACGTGGCAACTCCACTTAGTCTTCTCTACACCTGTTAGCGTGCCCAGCCTGTCCAGCAGAGTGCGATTGAAACGTTCGGGCAAAGCATCCCCTTCTGGGTGGTAAGGGGTAGTACGGGACTTTTTAATGTGCAAGAGGTTCAGCAATTCTTTTATTAGTTTACTTTCAAAGTACCGTCCCTGGTCGGAGTGCAGATGTTGAGGTAGCCCATAATGCATGAAATACTTCTCCCAGAGAACCTTAGCCACCGTAATAGCTTTTTGATCTTTGGTCGGAAAGGCCTGGGCGTAGCGGGTATAATGATCAGTGATGACCAGCACGTTCCCTATACCATGGGTTGTGGGTTCGATGCACAAGAAGTCCATGCAGACTAAATCCATAGGTCCCATACTCTTTAGATGGCCCATGGGGGCAGCTCGGGTGGGTAGAGTCTTGCGTTGGATACACCTCACATACCTACGACAGTGATGCTCTACGGATTCTTTAATTTTTTGCCAGAAAAATCTATCTCTTACTAGTCCGAAAGTCTTGTCTACCCCCAGATGTCCATGTTCATCATGGAGAGCTTTCAACACTAAGTATTGTAGTTGTTTTGGCAACACTAGTTGGCGGCAACCCGGGTGGTCATGATACTTCACCACTCGGTACAACAGCCGAACTTGGATTTCAAATTTATCCGCCTCCAGCATTAGTATACCTCCGACATCCCCCGGAGTCTGGCGAAGCAGGCCCCGTCGCCTTTGTCGAATGGCATCCCGGATAGTTCCTGCGACCGGATCTTGTTCTTGGTAACGTACCATGTCTTCCCAAGCAATGATCTGATCGGGGGTAACATGCATCCCACTCAGGTCACGATAGGCTTCAGGTATAGCGGTAGGGGTGCACCTTAGGGAGTCAGCCACCCGTAATTCCGAAAAGGCTACTTGCTCATCTATGATGGCTGCCGTGCCACAGAGGGCTGTTATTCCGGGCCCGGGGATCTCCTCCCACTGATCTTCGTCGTTGGTAGGGATCAACCCCGGTCGCCTCGACAAGGCGTCAGCCCCAATGTTTAATGGTTCAGGTTTGTATTTCAAGGGGAAGTTGTAATTGAAGAGCGCGGCCAACCAGCGATGTCCGGTCGCATCCAGTTTGGCTGAGGTCATGATGTAGGTTAGAGGATTATTGTCGGTGCGTACTTCGAACGACACCCCGTACAGATAGTCCCGAAGTTTATCCACTATGGCCCACTTAAGCGCCAAGAATTCGAGCTTGTGTACCGGATAGTTCTGTTCACTGGTTGTGAGACTGCGGCTGATATATGCTACGGGTCGCAACCCCTCGGGATATTTTTGATGCAACACGGCTCCTAGGCCGTTCAGGCTGGCGTCCACGTGTAGGATGTAGGGTTGGTCGGCATTGGCGTAGGCCAAGACCGGAGCAGCCGTCAGGCTCTGTTTCAGGTCGTGGAAGGCTTGGTCACACTCGGGGGTCCATTTATCCCCGAAGGGCTGTTCGGCAGAGTGGGTCTTTTGGCCTGTTTCAGACGGGTATATGTGGAGCATACTGTTGAGGGCTTTGGCCCTACGTGAATACCCCTCCACAAATCGCCGATAGTAGCCACAGAAACCCAGGAATGAGCGTTGCTCCCCCACATTCTCGGGGCGAGGCCAGTTAACGACAGCTTCTATCTGAGCAGTATCAGTGGCGATTCCGGCGCCGGACGCTATGTGCCCTACAAACGTTACTGAGGTCCGGCAGAACCGACATTTGTCCAGAGAGAGTTTGAGGCCTTCTGCGGACAGCCTATCCAGTACCTTCAACAGACGATTCTCATGCTCCTCCAGGGTTTTCCCGAAGACTTTGATGTCATCTAGGTACACCAGGCATTCTCGGGGGTTGAGGTCACCCAATGTCTTCTCCATTAATCGCTGGAAGGTGGCGGGTGCTCCGCATATGCCTTGGGGCATGCGCGGGTGAACTGATAAAACCCCAGGGGGCAGACGAAGGCTGTCTTTTCTTGATCCTCTGGGCTCATCGGGACTTGATAGTACCCAGACCGTAGATCCAGTACGCTGAACAACTGGCTCCCGTGTAGGGCATCGAGGATCTCTTCTATACGAGGGTGGTTATACTGATCCGGCACCGTCCAATTGTTTAGCGTCCGATAATCTACACACAGCCTCACAGTTCCATTTTTCTTTCTCACCACCGCTATAGGGGAGGCGTAGGGGCTTCTGGACTCAGTGACAATCCCTGCGGTCTCCATGTCATGGATAGCAGCCCTTACGTCCTCCACATCCCGGGGAGCGAGTCGGCGAGAACGTTCTCTGAAGGGCTTCTCATCCATCATGCGAATGGTGTGCTGGGCGTTGTGGCTGCACCCCACATCCATCTCCCCGGTAGAGAATACGGATCATCTCTTTTCTAGTTGCACCCGTAACCGGTTCTTCCAGGTTCCAGGCAATTCGGCCGAGCCAAAATCGAAGTCCAGGGCCGTCCCTGTTTCTTCCACTCGGGTCGTATTTACTTGCACGGCTTCTTCCACTGAACTAACAGGATAGATTCTTCCTATCTGCTGGCCCACATCGATGACCAGGAAGAAGGGTGATAGATTCTGCACCATCACATCAATCCGTCTAGGAATGGCGCCCTGCCAATAGCGGAATTCGGGTACGAGCCGATACCGTCGCCTCACATCCTCTCCGGGAGTACTCTCGAGTGAGAATTGCTGGTCTTCGGCTAGATGCTCCGCATAAGCACATCAAGCGGAAATTCTTTGCGTTTCTCCGGGAAAAAGCTTTGTCCACCCCTTTCGTCCACAGAACAATAGTCCGTAGTCATCTGGAGGAGAGGAAGGCTGGGCTGGGTCGGATTGAACCAATTGCAGCTGTAGACTGGACATGGGGAGCTCTTTAGTTTCGTGTAGATAGGCCCGGATGACCGCTTGTACAATATCGGCATTGGTGCCGAGGATAATAGGGTACGTGGGGGGGTCTCGGGGTTCCGGACACACCAAGGCATCCACCTTCATGGGGTGAGACTTTCCCGTGTTGAGCTGTTGTATTTCCAGATCCACTGTCACTAACCCGTCGATGGGGTAGTCGTCGTTGCTCAGCCCGCGTACCTTGATGTGGTCCGCCCGTCGCAGCGGACACTTCTGAAGATGACGATCATAGAACCCTCTGTATATGATGGTGACTTGGGATCCGGTGTCTAGTAGTGCAGAAGAGTAGATTCCATCCACTAAAACTCGGATCAGCGCTACCGGTCCCACTCGACTACCATCTTCTACCGATTCGGCCCCTCCGGACGGGGTTCCATCTGTATCTGCATCCGTCGCATACACCCCGCAGACCATAGCGACGTGGTGATCAAAGGGAAGCGCAAACATGTGGAGATATAAAAAATAAAACTGATGGTGCAGTATTGTGACAAATAAATGCGTATTCTTCTTTAAGTCTGCTGTTATTTATACTCACAAGTGTGAGGATGATGCTGTGTACATAAAGGTATCTTTGGGTATATGTCTGCAGTGATGAGGTGATTCACAGCCAGCCCGCCAAACCGGAACTCCCGAAGTCTCACTGACGTCACATCCGCCCTGCTGGAACGCAGGAGTGAGACGCACGCCGAGAAGAGGGAAGGAAAAACTGCACTAAGTCACCGGAGGCGAGATGCATTGCGTATCTAAATGCTTTTAAATAGCATACATCATGTGAGTGTATTGTTATATTTTTAACCACTTGAATACAGTTTTTAAACAGATCGCGCTATGTTGGCTTTTCTGTGTTTAACTATTTAAGGAATACATTCCCACACCGAGGTTCCAGCCAGTTTATCATCACTGCAGACATATACCCAAAGATACCTTTATGTACACAGCATCATCCTCACACTTATGAGTATAAATAACAGCAGACTTAAAGAAGAATACGCATTTATTTGTCACAATACTGCACCATCAGTTTTATTTTTTATATCTCCACATGTTTGCGCTTCCCTTTGATCACCACGTCGCCATATTCACCTGGGATTGTGAGAGCAGTCCTGCACTGGGTCACAGCAGCATTCAAGGATTTGTTTGTATCACTTATATTTATTCAATTTAAGGTTTATATGTTAATATTGGATTAACACGTGTTTAAAGCTTATAATAGAGCGCCACTTTTGATATATCACGTTTTGCACCCCGCAGACCATAGCCTGGGACGGGAACTTCGGGGGTGAGGGGCTCCAGGGTCGAGAAGTGCCCAGGCGGCAATCGTAGGATAGATGCCCCCGCTTCCCGCACTTGTAGCAGGACATATCTCTGGGGATAGCCCGGCAATCCGGTGGAGGGGACGACCGTCCCGCGAAAGGCGATTTCTCGGAGCCACGCTGGTCTGGTGGTTCCTCTTTCTTGTCTGTACTTCCTCTGGATTTAGCGCTACCGCTAACTTTCGGCCTCTGAGGGGAGTGAAGCATTAGATGCGTCTCGTGTTCCTTCACCTGTTGCAGTAGTTGGATGAACGAAGGGGGGGGGGGCCCGGGTGAGGTGATCACTAATCATGCTGGCTATTGGGTGAGAAGGACTGGATCCGCGGAGGTACTGCTTCCGGAGATACTCATTCATCTGGGAGGGTAGTACATATTTATAAAGCAGCAGCGGTCCGAGAGATATTTGCACACGGTGTATATAGGCGGATAACTCTTCCCCCTCCTTCTGGTTTACGGCATAGTACTTGGCCCACAAGGCCCCATCATCCTCTTTCGCGCTATAGGCTTCGGCCAGGAACTCTATCATCAAGCGAGAGGTTAGATCGGGGTACTGTTCGCGGTGTATTCCGATCAGAGTGGCCGCAGGCACTCCATGAGCCTCTGTCTTTTTACTACATCGGTGCACGACCACTCTTCCATCACTCCCCGAGTGTGCTCTTTCCACGTTTCTACCCCATCTTCCCCGGTAGGTACAGGGAGGGTCCCCGAGAAGGCTTTTAGCTTCCGGTAGTTCTTGGCGTGGGTGGCTAAGGTAAGCGCATTCGACTAGCGGCGGCAAACTGGGGGGGCTAGATAGCAGGTCTATTTTGTCATTTAGTTTTTTTAGCATATTACTACTCACTCCAGCCTCCATGGATGCGCTGGATCCCGGGTCACTGGACATGGAGCGGCAGCTACCGACCTCACTCTTGGCATAGTGGATCAATGGGAGGGTGGGGTCGCCCTCATCCAACGGACGTACGAGGGGATCTCGGAGGGGGTAAACGAAAGGACAACCGCCGGGCGGTGCATCAGGCAAAACTAGGGATTGCGGGACGGCAGGTTCGAGAGCTAACAGGTTACGCCGACAGTCTACAAGTAAGGTATTCCACTTGGAGTCGTGGTCTACCATTACATCTACCAGGCGAGCTTTGGCAAAACCCGGGAGTTGTCGCAAGGCCGTCTGTAAAGTCTCTAAGGGTAAGGCCATGGGCACTCGGGCCAGCGCTATGGCGCGACGAGTAGGCGTGCGTACTTGACGGGCCCAGTCTTGTATCTCATGATGGGTGGGCAAAGCCATGGTGATCACAATTTAGGTTCGAGGGGCACCCCAGGTCTGAACTCTCAGCAGCGCCTCCAAATGTAGCCCTGCTTCCTATCAGTAGCAAGCTGCTACTATGTGCTCTGTTACCTGCTGGCTCACAAGTCCTAAGTCTCTGCCACTGAGAGCCTGGGGTGCGCGCAATATATATATATCAAGTGCAGCGCCTCCACCTGTGACAGATCCCGCCAAAGGGGAGTGAGTCTTCGCAGGACGTATATACAAGAATTACACTTACACAGCCAAGTTCTAAAACCAAGCTCTTTTACTGGTAGGTCAAACTCACGGTACATTACATGCCATGACATTCCGGTATGCAGGTACACATTATATAACACCCCACGGCGGACATCACCATCAATTGCGCCTCGGCGGACGCCAACAATAACTTGCGCCTCGGCGGACGCCAACAACAATCCCCCAATCCCGCCACCGGGCGAGCCCACCCTGTGTCCAATAATACTACTCAGTTCTCCCGCTCACAACAGGCCTTATGTGTGTGTATGGGTGACTGCGCAGCCACTATGTCTCGGGTGAATGAAAGATACAGTTGGTGCACTTGATGAAATACCTGCCGAGCACTCCGGTGCTCGGAACTGCCACGATCTTCGAAAAGGGTCTCTGTGTGTCGACACTGCTCTCTCTCTCTCTGGGGTCCGGGGCGCTCCCTCTCGGACTCTGGCAACTCCCAAGGGGTCTGAGTGTGACCTCCCTCTCGACAGAATAGTCCCGGGCAAAACTAACAGTCCGGGGGTAGGACCCTTACTAAGGCGGTCCCTAGCTCAGCTTTTCTCTAAGGTGACTCAGGGCTAGCTCGGCCTGGGGCACCTGGCCTGCACCGGGGTGGTACAACCTTCCCGCGCAGTCTCTCCGTCTCCTCGTCTCTCCAATCAGCTCTGCCTGCACGTGCGCGCAACCACTGCCTATATCTCTGGCAACTCCTCCGCCCATAGGCTAGACGCTCTCACCTGACCACACCCGCAGGGCTGCTGGGTCAAGGGACTGCTCCTCTCCCACCAAATGTACTCTCCTCTTCGCGGGCTTTCGCAACTACTCTTTGCAAGCGCAACCTCCCATTCTTTGGGGTGAATCAGGGGTCACGGCTACATACAGATAATACTAAAAAACTTTTAAGACTAAATCCAATTGGAGTAGGAAGGAAGGAGCAGATAAGATAATAGGACAGACTGAAAAAAAACTTAAATAAATGCTTGCTAATGCAAGAAGCCTGACAGATAAAATGGGTGAACTTGAATTAATTGCTACAAGGAACATATCATAGGCGTTACTGAAACATGCAAAAAGAAAAAAACGTCAATTAGCTCACAGGACAACTGGAGTTGTTACTGAAGTACCCTGTTACTAATACATGGTGGGATGAAACTCATGAATGGCCAGTTCATTTAGAGGGTTATTCCCTTTTTCGGAAGGATCGAGCAAATAGAAAAGGAGGTGGAGTATGTTTATATGCTAGACAGGATCTAAAACCTATTATAAAGCAAGATGTTTATGAAGGGAATGATGAAAATGTAGAGACCTTGTGGATAGAAATTAGCAGTGGAGATTAAAGTACAAAGAAAATGTTTGTAGGGATATGCTCTAAACCACCAAATATCTGTGAGATTGAGGAAGCTAATGCAAATGGAGAAGGCATCAAAACTAGGTCATATTTACATAATAGGTGATTTTAAGTATCCAGACATACTGTAGTGTAGACTGGGGCAATAATATTAGCATTACAACAAAAGTAAACAGGTTTTTGGGGGTGCTTAAAGACAATTATATGACCCAAATTATTGAGGAACCAACCAGGATAGGGTCAGTTCTGGATTTGGTCATATCAAACAATGTAGAAGTAATAACAAATATTCAACTCCAGGAACATTTGGGTAACAGTGATCATAACATGGTCTCATTTGAAATAAATGATCAAAAACCATATTACTTGAGTTCAACAAAGACCTTAAACTTTAGAAACGCAGATTGTAATAAAGCGAGGACTAATCTACAAGGAACAAATTGGGATGAAGTCTTTGCAGGGAAAAATGGGAAGACTTTAAAACATTAAATCCGCATCCATAGAGGTGAAGGCGCACAGCAAAGAGAGTGGGTAAAAACTGGTAAAAAATGTACTTTATTAATCCATGAAAAGAGAGAATGAAGGTGCAAAAACCCTCCTACATGTTTCGTGCACCAAGCACTTTATCAAGGTAAATTTGATAAAGTGTTTGGTGCACGAAACATGTAGGAGGGTTTTTTGCACCTCCATTCTCTCTTTTTATGGATTAATAAAGTACATTTTTTACCAGTTTTGACCCACTCTCTTTACTGTGCGCCTTCACCTCTATGGATGCGGATTTGGATTTTCACACTAGTACTGGATGGGGATGCTCCAGAGATGTGAGTAAGAGACTTTATTCTATTCAAGATGATATGCACTGTGGTCCAATAGTGTTCCGGGGCCCATCCCAATGAGGTTCTGTGCATGGATTTTGCTCCTTTGTTCAGTTCCTTCAGGAAATATAGGTCCCCATTATGGAAACCATACCACTGGAATCTTTGCGTCAATCTTTACCCCTTATGGTGTTTGTGGGTTTATTATTGACAAGCATATTTTTGTACCTATAACGGACTCGGCATTGGAGCACATGTTCCACACTAAGAATTCCGTATATAGACTTTAAAACATTAGCCTGGATTCATCAAATTTCGATAACCTAAAAATGCGAGTTTATCTCCAAAAACTTGAGTTATTTTTATGGTGCAATACACTGGCGACACACTTTATTCGAGCTCGGCTAGTCCCACGAATTCGGGTATACTCGGGTGTATTGAGGTTTGTGACTGTTTTCTGCCCGAGTGCATTGAGGTATTTTCCAGGCAGGGATTGAAGCATTTTATTCCCGCTGGCTGCAATACTGCACAGTACATATATATATACTGCATTACATTTCATGAATTTATGCCATCTGGTAGACACGCGAAGCATTGCAGCCTATTAAATCCTAATCATTATCATTTAACAGATCAGCCGCCCATCAGCCAGGCATGAACCCAGGCTGGGAAGGCAAATGCAACGGGGCTTGTCAGAGGTGAGGAGCGGCGCATTCCAGGTATCTGCCAGGTACATACCGGGTATTTGCTCGAATAAAGTGTGTCGGTGCAGTATATCAATGTTGTATCACCAACAATATGACACCATATTTTGGTTGCGTTAAAAATATTGATTCTAAAAAAAAACCCAGAGAATCTCGCATGTTTATGGAAACATTATTGATTTCGATAAAGAGAGAGAGAATATAGCATCGTTAAATAAAAAAAATAGTATTCAAATGTTGTCATTTTTTTAAATGCTATTTATACTTGTATTATCTCCACTTTTTTATGACCTACTCCAGGCTGGCACGTGACACTGGAGATTAAAAAAATGCATGGAGATACCACCATCCCATAACCTGGACCTGTAACTCAAGAAGCAGGGTGTCCACATGGCTGAAATGATTGTGGTTCAGCTCCGGAGACCCACTGCTTTAATATTGTGTTTTTAAATGTACCGCTAAGGTAATGAAGGGGTTAAACCTGAGTACCTGTTTTATTGGGGACAGAGGGGGTGGGTGAAGGGAAATTGCTCCAGGGTGGGTGGTTAGGCCTACCGGGAAGGTTGCAGGAAGGGTTAACCTGTCCATTACCTTAGCAGTAGTAACCGCTAAGGTAATGAACGATTTAACCCATCCCACTACCCACCTGAGAGGCCTAATCATCCATCCCAGGGCAACTACACCTTTCACCAATCCCTTCTACCCCCAATAAACATTAAAATATAACCACCCTGCTAACCACCCCCTCTACCCGAAAAAAACCACCCCCCACCCCAACACATACAATACAATAATGGGAAAAATTCCTATTATTCAGATCTGGATAATATCGCAGTTGCCCATTAAAAATAAAACAGTACCCAGCCAGCATAGTGTAAATTAAAGTTTTACTAACAGCTGCCCTCGTCCTCCTCTTTGACCCTCGCATCTTCCGTGGGCAGCAGCATTCAAATTAAAAAAACAAATAATGGCCACTAGCCCCTCAAATACCTTGGTGGTTAGTTATCGCTATAGTAATTAAGGGGTTAATCCTGCCCACTACCACATGGGGGGCCTAAACACCCTCCCCGGGGCAAGTACCCCCACCCCCTCCACCACACATACAAATGGGCAAAAGCACTAGTAGCCAAAAATGGTTAATAGAACATTTGCTCATTTGTTTGGAAAACAAAAGAAATACACAATAAAATAACATTGATTTAACAGTACAGTACATAACACAGTAGCCAATAAACCCATTGATTGTGACTGTGGTAAACCATGCCCACAACATGGGCATGGATTGCCACAATGGCAATGAATGGGCTATCTAAACAACCACAAAATAAAAGACATTACAATTCAATAAAAGCAAACATTTGCCAAAAAATACATTGATTGCTAATGTATTAATCTATACCATGAAAGGAGCATAGATAAACACATTGCCAGTCAATGGACATCGTAAAAAAAAATATACAAATTTTTTTTTTTAATGGTGTGACGTTATATTAATGGGATGGAAGCCAGCCAATCAGCCGAAGACTCAATTTCCACAGGCTCAGTGCCACAAGATTGGCGTAAAGCAGATGTGGTGCCTATATTTAAAAAGGGAACTAGATCACAACCGAGAGATTACAGACTTGTAAGCCTGACATCAGTGGTGGGGAAGCTACTTGAAGGTTTAGTACTGGATAATATTCCGGAATACCTAATGAAAAACAAAATTATTAGTAATAGTCAGCATGGATTTATGAAGGATAGGTCATGCCAAACTAACCTTATTCGTTTAACAAACAAAAACAGAAAGGCTAGCGCATCATACAAAATGACACAACATATAGTGCAATCTTATTACACCGTATTAGTTTCTTTGAGGTGGTAGGTAGGAATTTAGACCAGGGTAATGCAGTTGATGTGGTCTATTTAGATTTTGCAAAGCCTTTTGGTACTGTTCCACACAAGAGGTTGGTGTACAAAATAAATCAAATTTTGGCTTGGTAAAAATATTTGCACCTGGATTGAAAACTGGTTGAAGGATAGACAACAGAGAGTTGTTATAAATTGAACTTTTTCAGGTTAGGCTAAAGTTGTGAGTAGAGTACCTCAGGGATGGATGCTGGGACCCCTGCTTTTTAACTTGTTTATTAATGACCTTGAGGTTGGTATAAGTCTCCATCTTTGCTGATGGCACTAAATTGTGTACGGTACTAGAATCAGATCAGGATGCAATTTCTCTCCAGAAGGATTTGGATAAACTGGAAACTTGGGCAAGTACATGGCAGATGAGGTTTAATACAGATAAATGAAAAGAAAAGAAAAAGAGAAGCGCAAACTCCATAGCGTAAAAAGGTTAAAACAATTCAATAAAAATGAAAACAAAGTATCCAAAATGTGCACTCACAAGGAAAGATTGGTCACTCGCATTTAAGAGAATAAATTTCTGAACAGCATCACAATCCGAACGGCGTGTCCCAAATACACAATTGGAAGGTGTCCCACTACTAATAATCCAGAGCAGCATAAGATGTACAGCTGTGGTCGCCTTTACCCTAGTGCGGCCGTAGCAGCGCAACTCTGATAACCGCGGGCAGATGCAGTATGTTATTTTTTTTCCGGAGTATATTGCGGTATTTTAGCGCTTGTAATATTAGCATTTTATTAGCGCTGTCTGCAATACTGCAATACCGTCTAAAAACTCAGGGGGGCGTTTGCGAGCTGTTGTCTTCGAAGTCTAATACTGTACTTTAGCAGTTCAACCTACGTCAGTACACAGTCTGCGTGTGCGCGCGCAGTAGTTGTAAATTTGCATATTTATAAATGCATGTGCAGTGCTGTATGTCTCATTTGAAAATTGTTGAAACGCATAGGCGTGTACTGTAACAGTATCACAACCGCCAAATTGGTTATAGTAAGTGAAGCAAAGTCCACACAGATCACACAGCAGTTTTGTAGAAAAGGGGGATCCAATGCGCACTCACATCCAGGTAGGGATATATAAAAGAAAAGAGAACACAATAGTGTAATACTGTATGGAATCAATACAAATAAAAGGTGGTAATGCACTCACATTTTAAGATCAAACAGGCATTTCGGTTAATAAGTTTAAGCAAACTGGTGTTGTACGTAGGCTCTCCGATGTCAGGATATTTCTGATGGTATATGGGCTCTCTGACGACAGGATACTCCCGATATCTTGCAGGCTCACAGATGGCAGGCATCTGGAGGTTTGGAAAACTGTCAGGACCTGTGAGCATGTCTCATCAGCTAAGAGGGCTGAATGCTACAGACAGGCACTGGCCTGTGTAATGGGTTTCCCCCCCCCCCCAATTTCACATTGGCCCGGGTACTTTAATAACCAACCCCCATTACGTGTGTGTTTGGTGGTGCACCTGTAGGCAACAGAACTCCTGAGTCTCCCGCTTGATGGTAGTAGGGGATATCCAACAGAACAGGTAGCTGAGGTAGTGGGTGCGAGTTCAACTTACATCATGTGCAGCGCCTCCACCTCATCAGGGTCTATGCTTCCGCAGGGAGATGGTCCTGGTGAGGAACTCCTTCTTGGTGGTGCCATCCACTGCTGAGTAACTTCACACTCACACAGTGGGGGTATCGTTAACAAGGTCATCTTTATTGTAAACGGTGATGTAGCAGACTGCCCCATGCAGCTGCCGGCTCTAGCCGCACATCTCTCCGTGCTGTCCCTTCGCCAGGTACGCCCTCCTGAATTGAAGTGGGATTCCCCCTTCTCCTAGGGAGACCCTCTCTGTGCCAGGTCCCTGGACACAGAGTGGCTTAGACAGGCTGATTGGTCAACTTGGACCGCTAGTTACGTCACTAGGGTCACAAAGTGTTCCTACAATCCCTTATGCAGGACAATACAAGTTCCCAACAACTGCTGGAACACACTGTTAGAACACCTATAACTAACTGTGTTGTGCCTTATATACTTCAGGAGGCAGGCGCATCCCTGATGTCACTATCCAGGGACTCAGAGCATACAGCCACTCCCCTTCATACATAGGGCACATCACCATTGGATGAGGGAAAACCTCCATAACTACTGCTGGCATACCTGTTCTTACCAGGACTTACTGCCAACAGAGAGGAAAGCAATATACCATTATTATGCATGGCTATATACTCCCCCTGGTGAATCCCCACCGTCCCGGCTGGGTCCTAAATTTGGTGTACCTTGCTCCAGGAAACACTGAAAAAGAACACACAAACTTAGCGTTTAAACATTATCACTTCACATAATAATGACGGAACATCCGCTCACTGACCAGCAGTAAGCAGCAAAGAATAAAGGCAGACCACTCGTTGACGGACCTAATAGTAGTGTCGAGGGTCTGGTTTCTTCACCTCCCGCCCCGCTGCATCATGAACGGTTACACTATACAGGCATACCCTGTTTTACATACACCCACTTTACGTACACTCGCAAGTACGTACATTTTTTTTTAGTTACACCATACCCCTGTGTACGTACACGTGCTTCGCGAGTACGGACACCAGGGGGCGGCGTGCGTGCGTGCGCACCTCCAATACAGCAACCTCCTTCATTGTGGTCCCTAACTGAGTGGGAGTGCAGTTAAAGGGTAACGGGGAACGGGGCCGGATGGCAGGGGGAAGGGGGAGATCGGGCGCGCCATCAATCAGCTGCTATAGCAGTGATTCCGCCCGCACTGCAGCTCCTGGCTTTTCTCCCTCCGTTCTCCTCCTCCCTCCTCCCTCCTCAGATCTCGCTCTAGCCTGCTGCTGCTGCTGCTGCAGCAGAACGGAACTTTACATGTGAGTTACAGGCTACGGGGGAGGAGGAGGTCCTCTTCTACTGCATTCCGTGCTTGTGTGTGTGTGTGTGTGTTTATCTGAGTGTGTGTGTCTGTCTGAGTGTGTGTGTGTCTGTCTGTCTGTCTGTCTGTGTGTGTGTGTGTGTGTGTGTGTGTGTGTGTGTGTGTGTCTGTCTGAGTGTGTGTGTGTGTCTGTCTGAGTGTGTGTGTGTGTGTCTGTCTGAGTGTGTGTGTCTGTCTGAGTGTGTGTGTGTGTGTGTGTGTGTGTGTCTCTGTCTGAGTGTGTGTGTGTGTGTGTGTCTGTCTGAGTGTGTGTGTGTGTGTGTCTGTCTGAGTGTGTGTGTCTGTCTGAGTGTGTGTCTGTCTGTCTGTGTGTGTGTGTGTGTGTCTGTCTGAGTGTGTCTGTCTGAGTGTGTCTGTCTGAGTGTGTCTGTCTGAGTGTGTCTGTCTGAGTGTGTCTGTCTGAGTGTGTCTGTCTGAGTGTGTCTGTCTGAGTGTGTCTGTCTGAGTGTGTGTGTCTGAGTGTGTGTGTCTGCGTGTGTGTGTCTGCGTGTGTGTGTCTGCGTGTGTGTGTCTGCGTGTGTGTGTCTGCGTGTGTGTGTCTGCGTGTGTGTCTGCGTGTGCGTGACTGAGTGCGTCTGCGTGTGCGTGACTGAGTGCGTCTGCGTGTGCGTGACTGAGTGCGTCTGCGTGACTAAGTGCGTGATTGTGTGACTGAGTGCGTGCGTGATTGTGTGACTGAGGGAGTGCGTGAGAGATTGTGTGACTGAGGGAGTGTGTGAGAGATTGTGTGACTGAGGGAGTGCGTGCGTGACTGAGGGAGTGCGTGCATGTAAGCCAAGCTGATCAAGGACCTGAGTAAGGCCGTGCGTATAGTGCCGGCGATGCCGCCCAAAAACAAACACATTGCCGCCGCCGCGTGCGCTTATAGTAAGCGCGAGAGCGGCAATGCGACGGAGCGGACTTTGGAAGCCGGGAATATTTGATTTTCAAGGGCTGTCACCTCATGTGACAGTCCCTGAACAAATCAAATGTCCGGGAGTCTGCGATGCCGCCGCAAAGCGAAATATAACTTTCGCTAGCGGGGATGGGTGATGTCGCCGGTCGCGGGCACTATACGCGCGGCCTAAGGAAGCACAGCATTGTAAAACACTGTACTGTACAGTATTGTACTGTATTGTTTTCACCAAAGTCACAAAAAATAAGTCCCAAAAATATATCAGTCAGTCAAATAAATGCACCTCACCTTCATGCCCTTTCAGTAAAAATACTGTACAGTAGAAGATATGCCCTCTCCTTCATCCTTCCTACATATTTTTAAAATAATTTTCCATTCATCCATGTTGTATCTGTCAGCACATAAGAAAAATCAGCTGACATTAAAGATTTTATTTCAATAAAGCCTTCTGTATTTATTTTGGTTACAAATGCGTTATTACATCAGTTATGCACATATATGATGTTTGTAGTACAGTACATGCATTGTAAAGTGGAAAAAAGGTAGTGCTTCACTTTAAGTACATTTTCACTTTACATACATGCTCCGGTCCCATTGCGTATGTTAAAGCGGGGTATGCCTGTACTCTCGTGGCAATCCCCGCTCATTACAGTATACCACCTTGTGCATATACACGCTGCGCCCTATCTTCCAGACCCGCATGAGTTGGGAGACCCTCTGCTCAGCCTGAACTCCCTTAATGGCTCCTCCCTTATTAACTATGTAATATTCAATATCATTTCAGAGCCACCTCTCTCGATTCTCCTCTATTTCCCTCATTAGAGGTTCGGGGACATAGGGGTATTCGAGCCCATGTGACCTCTTATATTTGGCTGCAATAGCCCGTTCAGCTCGGCAAGTCCTGGTCAATTTAGTTTGCCCAGCCTTTCCCGGCAACACCCATGACAGGGGCTCATCTGACTCCACCGGATCATCTAACCCTTCTGATCCCTTTGGGGTAATAAGACCCCCTTGTATTCGGTCCCATCTTACCCTTAGCGCTCTGAGGTATGCCTCATCGTCGAAATCTCCGGGAGCCCACCAGTGGTCAACCACCCCCTCCCTTTCTAGAACAAAATGGGCGCGGTCGAGCCAGGCAACATAACCTTCATATAACGGTGCCCACCACCTAGTTTCCCATACTTCCTCGGAGTTAGGTTCTAGTGGCTCCTCCTCATCATCAGGCCCGCCCGAGGATACCCTTGAAGTGCCCTCAGATCGCATAACCCTTTCCTTGCGCTGCGACCAGTGTCCGCCCTCAATGCTCAGCGCACTATAGCTTTCGCTAATTATCGACCCTCGTCGAGAAATCCTCCCTCCACCCTTCGATCCATCATCAGAAGTTCCCCAGTCCAGGCTTCCAGTCAGTTCTGTGGTAGGACCCCGGGAATCCCCTGACATACCCAGACCCAAAGGAACAGGTGACAGGGACAGGGGTTTGAACTAGGGCCTTGGGGCTAACCCTGGGGATGGACGGGGTTGGGGGACGGGGCAGGACGGTAGGTGCCGGCAGAGTCACGGCCTGCTCCTCCGCAACACCAGACTCACGTTCGCCACAATGTTCGCTCTGTCCTTCGGTAGTGGATCCTCTCGTTCTCCGATTCGAGCGCCCACTCCGTTCGCTGTCCGTAAGGGATCGACTCCCACTGCTCGACCGTAGAATCGCCTCCCACTCGACACTGCTCAGGTCGTCCGGAACTGCCTCGGGATCCGCACGTGCTGCGACGCCATCTTGGGTTGGGTCCCCAAGCGAGACCTCTTCCTCCACGAGGATATCCGGCAACGCCTTTCTGCTGCACGGTCCAGCTTGACCCTGGTTCCGCTCTTCGCTCACCTCCACTCCCGGGATCTGCGGTGAGCACGGAGTTAACCTACTGCTCTGCAGGGTCGGGGTGGATCGACCTCCTTCCGACCCGCTAGTCACCACGGCAGTGGGACTCCGGCGATCGGGTTGTCGCGGCACTGGAGACACTCGGCTTCGTGTCTCCACTCCACGAGGAATGGCATCTCGCCACGGAATACCAGTAGCATGGTACTCCTCTAATAAGTCCTGTGCCTCTGCCAGCCTGGCACACTCCTCGTCCGAGGACTCTAATTTACAGTTCGGTCGGGGTATTGCAGTAGGGGACTGTCTATGGGCTCCTTTCCGGTCACCTCTACGATGACTGGGTTTCTCCTGCTTGAGAACCCGGCCGGGTTCCTGCTTAGCTGGATCTGCACTCTCCTTCCACAGGGCACCCGGAAGCTCCGCTGCCAACATCGGGGTAGGATGTCTCATCCCTGCAGTTTGTACTGGCACAAAAGTCATCATGGGCCACATGTACTGCAAGCTACAGTGAGGGCATCGAGCCTCACTGCCCACGGCTCCACCAGGCAGTCTGCACTGCAGGCAGAGACAGACCACTGTCTCCACACCTTCTACTCGGATAATCAGGAAGCCTCCTGGAGCCGAGTAGGGGTGGTTTGATATCAAGGGACTCTGTTCCACTTTCTCCGCTTGCTCAGCCATGGTCACCAACGGGAGCACTCGTCCTAGCGGTCTGTAGTGATCAATGGCTCTTCGCAACTGAAGTGCAGGGGATGGTTGAGCTGTCCTTCCCCCTACTTCCTCCATCGGCATCCGGTGAAACTTTAGACCACTCCCCCTGGTTGAAACTAGGGGGATGTCTCGCCGCCTTGTAGGCTGACCCAGCACTGGGGCTGAGTGAGTCATAGTCCATGAGGGCGCGGCTCCAGCTTTCACGTCAAACTCCCCAACTGGGTGGAGTTTTCTCGTTGCCGCCAATCCTGGCCAACAATTTGCAAACTGCAGAGTTGCAAGACTTTCTGCAGCTGGCCCACGCGGTGCCCCGGGAACACGGGAACCGCCATTTTGGTAAGCACTGTCCTTCTTTGTATTTGAGGTAGCGTCTGGCTGTTTGTTAATTGGTGTGTAACAAAATCCATTTCGTTCCTCCCATCTCGCAAGGCTGTCATCCTCACTATTCTAAGGGGTATCATCCTGAGAACATAGGCATGACAAACACGGCGCAGCCACGGCTTTCACGCCATTCCATAGCAAACACACAAGAGTCTCTCCTGTAGCTTGTTCTCCTTCCTCATCCCGGCATCCTGGACCTTCTGCTCTTTGCAGATCCTCCATTCTGACGGTCGCTTCTTGCTCACGGTATACTGGATTACTGTACATGGAGCTCCGCTCTGCGGGGCAGCTACCACATCCGTACAATAAACATGCCTTGTGCACCACCTCGTGTACCTAACATATGTCTAACTTGTGTTTGCACTACCTCAGGCTAGGCTCACTCTCTCAGTGTCTACTGTATCTCCTTCCTCCCAGTCTGTGCTCCCTTCGGTAAGTGATCTGGAATGGCTAGAGTACTCTGGGGCTCCCATGCAGTACTTGGACGTCTACCTCTCTTGGTCAGCCTAGTGCAGACCCTCTCCAGGACACCTGACCTAGTTAACAAGCTCTCCCTTCTGGCGTCATACCCCTAGCGCTACCTCAAGGTGACTCGGACAGCTATAGCCCCTCTCCAGACCCACTAACTCCTATCAGGTTCCCAGGCTACTCCTGCGGTTCCATCCCAACACAGCACAAAGTGGCAGCATACACTTTCCCTGTTTCCTAGCGTGTGCCTAGCAAAAGCCTGTCCAGTTGACAGATATATCATCTCAGCAGAGCCTCCAATTGTAACGGGTTTCCCCCCCCCCAATCTCACATTGCCCTGGTACTTTAATAACCAACCCCCATTACGTGTGTGTTTGGTGGTGCACCTGTAGGCAACAGAACTCCTGAGTCTCCCGCTTGATGGTAGTAGGGGATATCCAACAGAACAGGTAGCTGAGGTAGTGGGTGCGAGTTCAACTTACATCATGTGCAGCGCCTCCACCTCATCAGGGTCTATGCTTCCGCAGGGAGATGGTCCTGGTGAGGAACTCCTTCTTGGTGGTGCCATCCACTGCTGAGTAACTTCACACTCACACAGTGGGGGTATCGTTAACAAGGTCATCTTTATTGTAAACGGTGATGTAGCAGACTGCCCCATGCAGCTGCCGGCTCTAGCCGCACATCTGTCCGTGCTGTCCCTTTGCCAGGTACGCCCTCCTGAATTGAAGTGGGATTCCCCCTTCTCCTAGGGAAACCCTCTCTGTGCCAGGTCCCTGGACACAGAGTGGCTTAGACAGGCTGATTGGTCAACCTGGACCGCTAGTTACGTCACTAGGGTCACAAAGTGTTCCTACAAACCCTTATGCAGGACAATACAAGTTCCCAACAACTGCTGGAACACACAGTTAGAACACCTATAACTAACTGTGTTGTGCCTTATGTACTTCAGGAGGCAGGCGCATCCCTGATGTCACTATCCAGGGACTCAGAGCATACAGCCACTCCCCTTCATACATAGGGCACATCACCATTGGATGAGGGAAAACCTCCATAACTACTGCTGGCATACCTGTTCTTACCAGGACTTACTGCCAACAGAGAGGAAAGCAATATACCATTATTATGCATGGCTATACCTGCAACACTGGTCTCAGCAATCTCTCGAACAAATCCATGATCCAAAACAGCAAGGGGCGCAGGTCCTGACAGTTTTCCAAACCTCCAGATACTTCTTGACAGTTTTCCAATAAGCAAGTAGATATAAAATACACTTCTACAGTGTGGTTGTCTGAAGTTACCTTTCTACAGGTGAAGGTGGCGAATGTCGGTGTCTGAAATAAACAAGAGATGTATATCGGGAATATCCTGCCATCTGTGAGCCTGCAAGATATCGGAAGTATCCTTTCGTCAGAGAGCCCATATACCACCAGAAGTATCCTGATATCGGAGAGCCTACAACACTTATTAACCGAAATGCCTGTTTGATCTTACAAAATGTGAGTGCATTACCACCTTTTATTTGTATTGATTCCATACAGTATTACACTATTGTGTTCTCTTTTCTTTTATATATTCCTACCTGGATGTGAGTGCGCATTGGATCCCCCTTTTCTACAAAACTTTTAGTGGTTTAAGAACGAACTCACCAACAACCCTTTGCGGCACCCATCAAGGAAATCTACACCCAATATTGGGACTATTAGTATCCTTTGTTTCCTATATTCAAAGTATTTTTTGCGCTCATTTCTTCTTTCCCAATTTACGTAGATCACACGGCAGACTGCACACCTCAGTTAAATGTGAGGTTATGCATTTGGGAAACAAGAATAAACAGGCAATTTACAAATTAAATGGGGATAAATTAGGACAATCTTTGATAGAGAAGGATATAGGAGTGCTTGTAGGCAGCAGGCTTAGCAATAGTGCACAAAGTCATGCAGTAGCTGGAAAGACAAACAAGGTCTTATCTTGCATTAAACGGGCAATTGATGGAAGGGAAGTAAACATAATCAGAATCTGATTTGTGAGGAGCAGTTAGCTAAATTAGATTTGTTTACATTAGAAAAGAGGCGTCTAAGAGGGGATATGATAACTATGTACAGGCATACCCCGGTTCAAGGAAACTCATTCGCGAATAAGGACATATCGCCCAATAGGCAAATGGCAGCTCACGCTTGCGCCTGTCAGCACGTCCTGAGCAGCAATACAAGCTCCCTAACTGTACCGAAGCTGTGCACAAGCGGGGAGACTATAGAGCCTGTTACAAATGCCTTATTTACATCAGTTATGCACGTATATGATGATTGCAGTACAGTACATGCATCGATAAGTGGAAAAAAAAGTGCTTCACTTTAAGTACATTTTCGCTTTACATACATGCTCTGGACCCATTGCATACGTTAATGCGGGGTATGCCTGTACATATATATTCGAGGACAATACAAGGAGCTTTCAAAATAACTATTCATCCCAAGGGCAGTACAAACGACACAAGGTCAAAGGCCCTTAAGTTTAGAGGAAAGAAGATATCAAAAGCAACAAAGGGAAAGGTTCTTTACCGTAAGGGCAGTTAAAATGTGGAATTAATTACCCATGGAGACTGTGATGGCAGATACAATAGATATGTTTTTAAAAAAAAGTTTGGACATCTTTATAGCAAGGAAAAATATACAGGGATATACCAAATAAGTAAACATGGGAAGGATGTTGATCCAGGAAGTAATCCGATTGCCAATATTTGGAGTCAGGAAGAAATGTATTTCTCCCCTTATGAGAAATCATTAGATGATACACTGGCGACACACTTTATTGCAGTGTGGCCAGTACCGCAAGCCGGGAGATTTCCCGGCTTGCAAGTGGCAGCCCCTCGGCATGCCGCGCGTCTCCGATGCGCGGTCACGCGTCATCGGGTGCCTGCGCCCCCTGCACGCACGTCCAGGGCTCCCCGAGGGAGCCCTGGTGTCCCGCGATGTGGGGGACGGCGGCAGGGGGTTCCGGGGGACCCGGCGGACCCGGAGAGGAGAGGGGGAAGCCGCGATCGGTGGGCCTCTCCTCCGCTGCTTCGGCGCGCGCCCGGCACCCTCCGGCGCGCGCCAGGTAACTGCTGCGGCCGAGAACGGGCAAATGCTCGAATAAACTCGGCCGCAGCAGTATATCATTGGGGGTTTTTGTTTGCCTTCCTCTGGATCAATATACTGCACGTACAAATATAGGATAATGTATCTGTCTAAATTTCTAAATCTAAATTTAGCATAGGTGGAACTTGATGGACGTATGTCTTTTTACAATCTCATCTACTATGTAACTATAAAATGTATATGCTTCTTTGGTTTGTTCAAAGAATCTCCACTCACATATTTTTCCACCATTTTCACTCCCTTAGGTATACCAAGACAGAGTAAAGGTGTGGAGAAGCGCTCCATTTTTACTATGTAGCTGTGAGAGGTGTTTCCAAAAGAATTGAGGAAAGAGTGGAATCAATATTTTTTTCTACCATTCTTGTGCTAAGTATCAATGTAGAATATAGGACAGATTAGTTCATGTACACTAGTTTGCATGATTTCTATGGGTTATCTCACAAGCTAGAGTCTCACAAAAGTGTGTGTATTAAAAGTATCATACTTTTATGGTGTGTATTTGAGAAGTTGTTGTTTTTGTTGAAAGAATCGTCAATGGGTCTTGATTTAGAAGCATCTGGAAAATCCTGATAATCATCATCTTCAGATCTTACTAGCTGCATCACAAATTGTAAGGAGACAAAAATGGCTATTTAAGTGAATGCCTTTCAATGATCGATAACTGCTACTGCACATTGAAAAGTCTGACAAAGTGTAAAAATGGGAATGCACACTATTTTAGGTGTCAGGAAGTACTGCAGAGTTTGAAGTGATTCCAGAGAAGAAAAAGCGCCACTAAATTAATAAAGGAGATTGACATCAATCTTATTTATGAGGAGAGGCTAGGTAAATTAGATTTATTTACATTAGAAAAGAGGCGTCTAAGAGGGGATATGATAACTATATACAAATATATTCAGACAGTACAAAGGACATGGGGTCATCCCTTAACGCTGGACGGAGGAAAGGATATTTCATCAGCAACAATGGAAATGATTCTTTACAGTAAGGACAGTTAAAATGTGGAATTCATTACCCATGGAGACTGTGATGGCAGATACAATAGATACAGTATCTTCATAAAAGGTTGGGCATTCTTTTTTAGAAAGGAAGGTATACAGGGATATACTGTACCAAATGAGTAAACATGGGAAGGTTGTTGTTTTAGGGAGTAATCTGATTGCCAATATTTAGAGTCAGGAAGGAATTTATTTTTTCCCTTATGAGATATCATTAGATATTTCACTGGGGTTTTTTGTTTGCCTTGCTCTGGATCAATATAGGATAATGTATCTGTCGTCTAAATTTAGCATAAGTTTAACGTACAGTATGTCTTTTTTGGCCTCATCTACTATGTAACTATATGTACTGTAACTATGTAACATCCAATAAAGATAGTTAATTATGTCAGATAGCCCAATATATAGAATACTTTCAAATGTGAAGTAGTGCAATTGGATTTAAAAAATCTTGCCTTGGAGGGGTTGTGGACAAAGAGGTGATATGGTGCACATTTGGTGGCCATGCCCGGCGAAACAGAATTATTGGTCCACCGTCCAAACTATCATTAAAAATATAACAGATTTATCCATCCCCTGGACCCCCTGAATTTTCTGCTGACAAAACCAGTAGAAGATGTAGTCCGCCCTATGAGACGGCTAATATAATTTATATTGACGGCGGCTAGATGTGCTGTGGCGGCCTCTTGGAAGAAGATAGTGTCCCCCATCTAAGCAAACTGTTGAAAAACGAATAAACGAGGTGATGCTGATGGAAAAAATGACAGCTTTCTTGAAGCATTCGACCGACAAATTTTATAAAACGTGGGACCTGTGGTTGGGACAGTGAACAGAACTGAACAGCCTTGAATAGATGTACTGTAAACTGTTTGGGTTAATTCTGTCTCAACCTAAAAACTAAAGCTATGCAGTTGCCAGGAGGTGGCCACTCCCCCCCTTCTCTCCATTATCTCCCCCTTCTCTCCTGCCCCTCTTTGGGGCCTATGCAGAGAGCTCCGATAAGTCAGTTCTCGCCAAAAGTGCCTCTATCTATTCAGGAAGCAGCGAGAACCTGGCGAGAGTCTGCTAATTCGCCTTTTTTTTTTGGCGGATAAAAAAATCCTCCGATCGCTTGGCGAGAAGCACTTTTTCACAGCTCATTGCCAGCTTCTCAAACACGGGGTATCCTAGGAACCCCGATCAGCATCTCGCAGCTGATCGGGGCTCTAGAATGGCGATTTTACCTCCAAATAGCCGCGCCACAAAAAGCTGGCAACAAGCTGGGGATGAGTGGATCCGCCAATACAGCACTTCGAAAAAATGTGTCCCTTTTTCCTGCCTGGGATAGATGCCGGGGGTCTCCGGAGCTGATACACATTAATATCAGCACCGGAGCACCCGGGCATGCATCCGATGCAGGAAAAAGCCATTTACAGGTCACTTCATTACCTTAGTTACTAACCGCTGAGGAAATGAAGGGGTTAACCACCAGTATTAGCCCTATTGTGGGGAGCGGGGGTGGGTGAAGGGGGTATTTGGCCCTTGGTGGATGTTTAGGGCTTGTGGGGGGGTTACGGCAGGACATAACCCCTTTATTAGCGTAGCAGTTAATACCACTACAGTACTGAATGGGTTAACCCTTCCCTCAAGCCCTAAACACTCACTTTTGGGGCTAATACCCACTGCACCCACCCCCGCTACCCACAATAAATATAAATATATATATATATATATAAATATATATATATATATATATATATATATATATATATATATATATATATATATATATATACACACACACACACACACACACACACACACACACAACCCCTATACCTCCCTAACATACAATACATATATGTAATTTTTTGGATGCACAGCAATGATACTATAGGCTGGCGGTGGGCCTTGGGTGTTCCCCGCAGGTGTCCCCGCTTGCCTGCAGTACCAATTCTGTGCCCCCCAAAAAATGATTAAAAAACACATAAATACATTTCAATAAATACATACACCCCCCCCCCCGCCCCGCCCTCTAACACATACAGTAATAGTAATGGTCAAAATTACTATTATCCACATATGGATAATAGTGCATTTGCCCATTTAAAATGCATGAATCCCAATAAATAAAATAAATACATCTTGCACTCACCCATGGCCGGCAGGCACGATGAAGGCCTCTTCATCATCGTCCATGCCCTCCGGTGCTGAAAAACAAGCACAAGCATAAAAAGAGCCAATGTAATGTCCCTTAACCCCTTAATCACTGTAGCAGTTATTAACCACGACCGTCATTAAGGGGTTAACCCACCCTCACCCACCACTGGGGGGGCCTAACCATCCTCCCCCCCACTACCCACCCCCATGAGGCCTAGCCACCCTCAACCCTACCCACCAGGAGGCCTACCCTCCCTCCCTTGGGGACAATACTCCCTACCCCCAATACCCACATTCAAAACAATACACAGACCCACAATAAACATAACAATAATTAATAAACAATACATAACCCACCCACCCCCTGTGCCCCCCCATAAAGACATGATTTATTCTTTTACATACAGGATTAATACCCCAGGCCCACGGGAGTCCCCGGTGGACCTGACGGGTGTCTGCAAGCCCCACAGTGGCCCAGCAAAGGGTTTCACACAGGGTCTGGAGGCATAGGGGTGGTCCCCGCCAGGCGCCGTGGTCCACCAGGTGGTCTCCGTGGGTCACAGTGGGCCCCAAATGGGGTCTCCACGGGTAGGCCCGTGGGTGTCTGGGGAGCCCAGGGTCAGCCCCACAGGTGTCTGAGGGTCCTCTGGTGGTTCCCATGGGGGTCTGGGGGCCCTCAGGTGGTCCCTACGGGTCCGCAGTGCCCCCACAGATGTTGGGCCACCGGTTGTTCCCCGCAGGTGTCCCCCGTGGACCCGCCAGCCTTGTACCCGAGGCAACCTCAGGTGGTCTCCAGAGGTCCCCGCAGACCTAAGGAACCAACCCTGTATGTAAAAAAATGAACCTGTCCTATACATTTAAATACATCAATACCCCCCCCTCCCCCATCCCCACACACATACAGTACAGTAATGGGCAAAATAACTATTATCCAGATATGGATAATAGATTATTTGTCCATTATTAAACACATTAACTAGCATGATAAAATAAATACAGTATGGAAAATAGCTGAAGCGCTCAAATGCAGGTATATCTCAAAATGATAATAAGCCAGACCACTGTACCAGGGTACTAACAATTGATATAGTACCTATTGTGTCATATAATGGGTACTATCCTCCTGAAGACAGGTGGTGTGTGGTGCAACCCACTCACCATTTGTCTCATCGGCAGGTTCCCCTGAAAAATATGCAAATACTCACATCCTGGTAGGGCAGGCAGGCAGGCTGTGCAGCTACTCAATGCAATACAGGGAAAAGGGAGACCAAAAAGCGCACCAGCACAAACGGAGCAGGAAGAAACCAGAACAAAAAAATGATTAAAAGGGCACTTTAATGTGGCAAAAGACCCATCCAATGCATTTCGAACGTCGCAGCGTTCTTTTTCAAGGATAAAACACAATGTGATAACATCCATTATATACCCTCTTACCTGTGGGCCATTTCGCGCCAAAAATCAGAACCTGATGACGTCATAACAGAGCGACTCAGTGCCGATCTAAGGGCAAAAGGAAGTACCAAAGGCAGTGTGGCCATTTTGGATGTGGGCAAACATAGGAACACAATAACAAAGCTTTATTGACCATTCCAGCAGAACAAAATACATTGCTGCTAACTGAACAAGCATATTTAAACGAAATAAAGCTATATTAAACTAAACTAATGCTTAATAAAGGGTACTATTATATCAAGGAAAAACATGAACAAGGTGGATTAAAAAACTAGCTGTGTTGCAACTAAGTTATATATATAAAAAAAAAGGGTTAAAAATAAAAACCTCTTGTCCAGTTAGCAGCAATGTATTTTGTTCTGCTGGAATGGTCAATAAAGCTTTGTTATTGTGTTCCTATGTTTGCCCACATCCAAAATGGCCACACTGCCTTTGGTACTTCCTTTTGCCCTTAGATCGGCACTGAGTCGCTCTGTTATGACGTCATCAGGTTCTGATTTTTGGCGCGAAATGGCCCACAGGTAAGAGGGTATATAATGGATGTTATCACATTGTGTTTTATCCTTGAAAAAGAACGCTGCGACGTTCGAAATGCATTGGATGGGTCTTTTGCCACATTAAAGTGCCCTTTTAATCATTTTTTTGTTCTGGTTTCTTCCTGCTCCGTTTGTGCTGGTGCGCTTTTTGGTCTCCCTTTTCCCTAAAATAAATACAGGTCTACTAACCTCATCAATATGAATTCTCTCTGCCTGCAAGTTCCCTCTGTCCTCCGTAGCCAAATTAATACATTGCAAATACATTCTGGTGTCACTTAACCCCGTAATCACCTGATCGGTTAATAACCGCCAAGGTAATTAAGGGGTTAAGCCACCCTGGCCCGATACTCACCCTTCACCCATTCATTTGTACAGTGGCTTCATCATGTATGTGTATATATATATATATATATATATATATATATATATATGTATATATGTATATATGTATATGTGTTTATATATATGTGTTCTAATAAACCAACTTTTGAAACAGATGATGAATTTTCCAGAAATTGGAATGAGGCACTGGAAACTTGCTCAGTCTCTTTAATTAAAATGTTAATCACATATAGAAAGGACAAATTAAAGACTCTGAAAAAAGAGATTGAGGAGATCCAGTGCTCCATTAAACCTTTTGAACATTCAGAGGAATTTGTAGTATTAGATGAGGCTGTAAACAAAAGGGTTATTAAATTTGAAGATGAAATAGTGGAGAGAAAGAGAAATAAATATGCAAGAGACAAGGATGATTACGCAAATGACAGAGTGAGGGACTGGAGAAAAAAAGGTGACTATTATAAATCTGGCAATTATGGGAAATCCAATAGATCTAAGTATAGAAGTAACAGCAGGGATTATAATAGATATAGATCAAGATCATATGAAAAGATTACGAAAACAAGTTCTCAGGATAATTCTAAATCTAAGTCCATTCCTGGAGAAAAAGCTATGGCAAGATCTAAAGATCATTCACCTGAACCCACAGTTTCTGTCATTAACTGTCCAGTCTCTAATAAATATTCTCCACTGCGTAATCTAGAATTAGTATCTACTAATAGTGACCTATCTATGAAAAGTCAAAATGAAGGAGCAAAACCAAAAACTAGGTCAAATCTGGAACCAGTAGATTTTTCACCTAAAAATAAAACATCTCCTTCTGTGATTTCTTTTTTAGAGAAAGGATACCAACAACCGCCCATCGACAAAGGGAGGAAATATCCCCTATGGGACAAACAGGAGTCAGCCCAGAATTCCCAAAGGAGAAAAAGAGATTCAGAGGGATCAGAGGAGGAAAAAAGAGACAAAGAAAGAAGGAGAAGAGACTAATGGTGGCCGCGCCAGTGAAGTATGGTATCTATAATTTATCCACACACGAACTTACACCCTATCATATTTCATTGCTAGCAAAAGGTCTCTCGTTTTCACCTAGCAGTTTACCCAATCAGTTTGAGCTGTTTGTGGATCTTAACAGGTTCATACGCAAGCTCACCCTGATGAGACATTTTTCATCTAAAAATAGAGAGTCAGTAGACATATAGATACCAACTTTAATACACAGGAACAAGTATGCATTCGTGCACTTACCTCCATTCTTGCAGAGAATGACATTATAGAGAATTTTTCTACTACTGTAGTACACAAATCAATCATATGTGTGATTCAATTTTACCACACAACTTTAATACCCATTCTGAACCAGACTTGACTGGGAGGCCGATATTTGATCAGGCGTCCCAGCCCAGCCTCCTGAACCATTGTGGGGAATCTTCCCAGCAGTTGGTTCGGGATTCGGATCTGGCCCTGGACTTCAAGCACTCACCCTTTCATCCTGTTTCAACTTATTTTCCCTACCATTCTAAGGGGAACTTCATTGGTACCTTCTACACCATTGTTCTGAAGGACCTTGAACAGCTATGTCAGAATAATACTCATCTGACACACAGGAATCTGAGCAGGGGGGAAGAATTGGCTTTGAAAAACCTTAAAGATAACACCAATATTGTTGTGAGACAAGCTGACAAAGGAGGGGCTATCATCTTGCAGGATAGACAGGACTATGTGTCCGAAGCGGCCCGCCTCTTAATGGACAGCTCATCCTATCGTATACTGGATCAAGATCCAGTTGTAGATTTTCAGTTGGCCTATCAAACACTCATTCACGATGCACTTAGTATGGGTATTATCACTAAAGTAGAGAGCACTTTTTTGTTTATTAGACACCCCAGAACACCTGTTTTTTATCATTTGCCCAAACTGCACAAAGACACTACACATCCCCCTGGTAGACCCATCATCTCGGGGGTGGGATCAATGACGTCGAACGTGTCCCAATATGTCGATTATTTCCTTCAACCGTATGTGAAATTGTAACCATCTTACATTAAGGACACGTTGCACGTCATTGACTCCACCTCTGAGATCACTTGGAAAGACACATTTTGTTGGGCTACATGTGATGTATGTTCTCTTTACACCTGCATAGATCACATTAAGGGCCTAGAAGCCATTAATCATTTTCTATCATCAGATTCAAATTTACACGTGTCACAAAAAGATTTTATTTTATCCTGTATTAGGTTTATTTTGACACATAACTATTTCACTTTTGATGGTACTTTTTATTTGCAGACCTGTGGAACGGCCATGGGTACCAGATTTGCTCCCAGTTATGCGAACCTCTTCATGGGGTTGTGGGAGAACCTCCATGTTTGGGGCAATGCACGGCTGGTGGCTGGTCTGGTATTCTATGGTCGTTTCATAGATGACATTATTATCATTTGGGATGGTGATAAGGGCCAACTGAAAGATATACTGGAATCATTTAATGATAACAACATGGGGCTTAAATTTACCCACACCATACATCCAGATACGGTGGTATTTCTAGATCTTGAGCTGTTCATTGATAGGTCGGACATGAGGATACATAGTAAAACACACTTTAAACCTGTCTCCACCAATGGGTACCTGCAATACGGTAGCAACCACTACAAAAAGTGGTTGAACAACATCCCCAGAAGCCAATTCTTTAGGATTCGCCGTAATTGTTCCCTCAACTCGGATTTCTGTGATCAAGGAGAGACTTTAATTAACAAGTTTCTCCAAAAAAGGTATGATGGAACGGTGGTGCAGAGGGCGTTTGATGACGCTCAAAGTATTGATAGGAGTGCTCTACTCAAGAGGTCCAGGACCAGATCTGATTATGCTGGCCTTGATCCAGCGGTGGACAGATCTAGCGGGAATCCTTTGCATTCTTTTCCTAAGTTCATTACTAAGTACAATAGACTGGCCTATCAGGTCAAATATATTATCAATAGGCACTGGAACATTATTCAAAATGATCCTATTTTAGGTCCCAGGGTGCCAACACGAGCTCCTATTGTCTTTAAAAAAGCAAGATGCCTAAAGACCATGATTGCCCCAAGTAGACTTAAGCCAACCATTAAACCACCACCTCTAACATCTAAAAAGGGTAACTTTTCCTGTGGTAGAACTAGGTGTATCACGTGTGGGCATCTAAGTAAAATTAACACCTTTAAATCCTTTTCTAACGGCTCTGAACATGAAATCAAACATCATATTAATTGTCTTAGTACATACATTATATATCTTATTTCCTGTCGTTGCGGCCTACAGTATGTGGGCCGCACGTCTAGGACGATTAGTACTAGATTTCTCGAGCATCGTAGAAATGTCAAACATGGCCTTCAGTCGCACTGTCTATCACGACATTTTGATACTATGCATAATAAGGATCCCTGCTCTCTGTCCATCTTTGGTATCGAGGCCATCTCACCTTCACTTTCGGAGGGTGATAGGTTCAAAAAATTGTGTGTCAGGGAGACCTACTGGATATATGTACTTGGTACATTGGTTCCGGGGGGTCTCAATGACACAATAGATATCAGTACAGTAGTCTAGTTACATAATTTTGTCTACTGTGAGGTTTGGTGCCTAGCAGGGAGGTCTGGGTTGAACGATTTATTTCGTTCCCTCCGTGTGGGCGCCTTTACACCACAGTGGCTCAGTATTTTTACATTTATATACCAAATCATTTGTTCATTCTTAACTTGGCCTAATCTACATCATTTATATGGGTACCATTGACTTTGCTTGCGTGACCACCATTGGTCCAGTATCCTTCATTGTTCACACATTTTTTATTACATTTATATCTTTATTTTCATTTTTATTTTTATTTGCCACTTATATGTACATTTTTTCATTTTTATTTATATTTTCACCTTCATTCATACATTTTTTATTTCTCATTCATACACCTCTTTTTCTTCCCCTGTCTCCTTTCTCTCTTTACATATATATATTTTTTATATATATATATTTTTTTTTTATATATATTTTTTATATTAAATTTATTACACATTTTCAGCTTTTTTGTTAGCTCCTTTGTCTTATTTTTTGCACCTGGGTCCCTCTGAGTCTCTATAATACCTATTTTATCTCCTTCTACATTTAGTGGTTATTCAGCTATCTCTTTATACTTAGGGTATTGTTTACCATGTATTGACATCTGTTTCTTGTATTATATGTATTATATATATGTTACTATGCAAGTTATCTACCAATGACATTCTACTTAATTTCTTTGGTTAACCCTTTTGGTTAACTTGTGTGCTTAATTTTTGTTTTACAATTGTGATATATAATTAATGCACTAGTTGAAGCGCTTAATACTATATGTAATAATATATTTGGTCCTTAGGATTAAAATTGTGAATCCGTATCTATGTGTGCTTTGGCATATATGGGGGTTAATCCAACCCTATTACTCATCATGTGTATCTCATTACTAATCCTCTGTCTTCTATGCTCTGATTGGTCTTATGTACTATATAACTGTGTTTAATGCCTATGCTATTTTCTCCTGATGAAGTCTCGTTCGAGACGAAACGCGTAGAGATTGCTGTGGAGCCTACTGTCCAGTTTGTATATTTTATACTGACACTCATCTGCATATATTGTACTTTTGCTGCGTTGCTAGCATTTTGCTACCAGCCATTCAGACATTCACGTTCCTGTTTACACTGTGAACTCTCTCCGGCTGAAACCTCGCTGACGTCATCGAGCTCACGCGAGATTTGATTCAGTGTATGCTCTGTGTAGCGCCGGAGCAAGGGGAAGGCGGCGTCCCTCATGGTTTTCGGTCCCTGCTGGGACATAAAGGGGCTATTGTGGCAAGACACACCGCGGACATCACACCGAAGTCCTCCTCTTTGGGTTCCTGCGTCTGAACGGGCTGAGTTGTACTCAAAAATGCATTTTATTGAGCTCTGTTTGTGTGTGTATTTTTATCCCTTATTCCATAAATTTATTGTTATACAATTTTACGCTATGAGTGCGCCTGTTTTTTCTGTGTTTTTGTATATATATATGTATATATATATATATATATATGTGTATATATATACTGTATGTGTTTATATATATGTGTGTATGGGCCTGGGATATTAACCCTGTATGTAAAAGAATAAATCATGTATTTATGGAGGGGCACAGGGGGTGGGTTATGTGTTTAATAAATAAAGTGATATTTATTGTGGTTAACGGGGGTGGGGGAAGGGGGTATTGTCCATATGCCACGGGTGGGTACGCGTCCCTTGTGGGTAGTGGATGAGGGTGGTTAGGCCTCACGGGTGGGGGGTTAGTGGGGGATGGTGTTTAGGCCTCCCAATGAGTGGTGGGGTGGGTTAACCCTTTAATAACTATAGCGGTTTATGACCGCTATGGTGATTAAGAGGTTAGGGGACATTACATTGGCTCTTTTTATTCTTGTGTATGTTTTTCAGCACCCGAGGGAATGGACAGTGATGAAGAGGAGGATGGCCTTCATCATGGCAGCCGGACAAGGGTGAGTGCAATATGTATTCATTTTATTTATTGTGATGAATGTATTTTAAATGGGCAAATGCACTATTATCAATATGTGGATAATAGTAATTTTGCCCATTACTATACTGTATGGTTTTTTTGGTTGTATTTATTGAAATGTATTTATGTGTTTTTTAATTATTTTTTGGGGCACAGAATTGGTACTGCAGGCAAGCGGGGACACCTGCGGGGAACACCCGAGGGCCATCGCCTTCCTATAGTATCATTGCTGTGCATCCCAAAAATTACATATATGTACTGTATGTTAGGGGGTATAGGGGTTGTTGGAGGCACAGGGGGTGCATGTTGTATATTGCAATGTTTATTGGGGGCAATTGTCCCCAATAAACATGCTACTATGCCGTAACCCCTTCATTGCCTTAGCGGCTATCCGCTATGGTAATGAAGCAGCATTAATGTATTTTTAATAATATTGTGAGTGAACAGGGGGTCCCCTGAGCTGAACCCCATTGATTTCTGGCTCAGAAGACCCCCTGGTCCTGCATACTATTATTAAAAATACATTAATGCTACTTCATTACCATAGCGGATAGCCGCTACGGTAATGAATTATTGTTTATTGATATGTGTGTTTTTCTCCTAGTGTAGATGTGCTGCGGGTCTCCAGAGCTGAACCGCTTTGGTTTTAGGTCCGGGGACCCCCTGCTTCCCGAGATACAGACCCCTTTATGTGGTGCCGGTATCCCTCTGCTTTGTTTACATTCCGCGGTCACGTCATCGGGACATTTTAATGCAGAGGGATACCGGCACCTCATAAAGGGGCCTGTAACTCGGGAAGCAGGAGGTCCCCGGACCTGAAACCAATGCGGTTCAGCTCCGGAGACCCCCTGCACATCTACACTATGAATAAAAATGTATTATTAAAAATATTTTTCTTTTGCCGATATTTGCGCAGATAGAGTGGCGGATCTCTATCTGCTGCAGGCTGATCTCGCCAGGCAGACTATCTCGCCATCGGCAACTTGGCGTATTGCTCTCGCAGGGATTCGGCTATTCCTGCATACTGCGAGGGCAATACGCCAAAAACATGCAGAGTTTGAACCGCTGGCGAATGGCCATTAGCGCCGTTTCCTGCATAGGCCCCTTTGTCTGTATATATGCCTCTCCCCCCGTTTTTCTTCTTACTTTGTCTTTTCTATCTATCTTTTTTCAACATAGTATAAATATTAAACAGTGTAAGTAGATACATCAATAGACAGAAAATAATGTTGAATCAATGTTTAATTATCTGCATTTGATATTATAACCAGATCATAAGCAAATACTCAAAAAAGAGCTGTATTGTCATCTTATTCTACATTACGGATACCGTCATCACTTATTCTATTGTATATTTCTCCGGTTATATTGTTGTATATCTGATATCTGCAATTTGTACTGTGTAAAAAACTAATAAAATTTTTGAAACAAAAAAAAAAAAATCTTGCCTTAACCGTCTCAATTTTTTTTAAATCTGTGCACTTTTTAACAAGTTAAAGGAAGAGTGAAGCTACAGCTAAACTTTTATACGTTTCCATTTGTGTCTTAGGAAGAACTTAGCTCATGTACTTTCACCAGACATGTTTACTGAATTCTGGACCCTGGCATTCTTTCAAGAAAATAAAATGTTGCCAAATTAGTGAAGCATACATGTTTTTTTGCAGAATTAAGCTTAGAAGAAATGTCATTTTCATGCGCTCAAAGGCCAATTGCAAAACATTTGTCTCCTATAACCTTTTCATGTGCATCACACAAAGTGTACCAAAAATAATGACAAGGACTTTGACATAGAAAACAACCAAAAAACTTTCTGCATTAACAATTCCACATTAACCCCACAAGTTCATGCAGCAAACAAAATACTGATGCTAAATGGGGTGGAGCCTTTCAATCAATCAATGTTGGATATGTACAGTTATTAGTACGTATATATACACCTGTGGATACTTACTAAAATTTTTTTATTTTTTTAAATAAATAAACAAATAAAGATCAATATCACAAAATAATGGGGAAGTAAGTGAAAGGAAACAGAATATGTTCAGATTATTGAAGTCAGAAAGGACAATGTGTTCACTTCATAATAAAAATGTGTTCACTTCATAATAAAAATGTGTTCACTTCATAATAAAAAGCAAAAGTTACAAAAGGGAAAGCAGAGCAAAAAATGAGTAATAAAAAGATTGCATTTCAAAGCAAGTGCAGCAATAAGAAGGTTTTCATGTATATTAATATCAATATGATTAGAAAACACAGGGCCCTTTCTGAATCAAATGAGAACATTAGTGGTGGTAAGAACAAAAGAGATACATTGTACAAATTAATTCCTTTAGTACAGGCATACCCCACTTTAAGGACACTCACTTTAAGTACACTCACGAGTAAGTACATGTCGCCCAATAGGAAAACGGCAGCTCTCGCATGCGCCTGACAGCACGTCCTGAACAGCATTACCGGCTCCCTACCTGTACCGAATCTGTGCGCAAGCGGGGAGACTATAGAGCCTGTTACAAATGCGTTATTTACATCAGTTATGCACGTATAGGACGATTGCAGTACAGTACATGCATCGATAAGTGGAAAAAAGGTAGTGCTTCACTTTAAGTACATTTTCGCTTTACATACATGCTCCGGTCCCATTGCGTACGTTAATGCGGGGTATGCCTGTACACACAGTACCAAAGATAAAACACTAATAAAAGTATCATAGAAAAGAAGAACCTCAAACCTTAAAATTAGCTCTCACCTGGTCAACAGAAGTGCTAATGTGGGTTTAAAATAGGAATAAATAAATTACCCAACCATTGATGTTATTTACTGCAGGATTCTTAAGATGTTCAGCTCAGTCATAACCAGTTCATATTTATTTAATAGGATTCCATTTCTACAGGCTCAGCAGCACAACATTTGCATAATGCAGGTTAGGTTACGTTAAACTTTAAAGGGGTATAGATTGCAACCAGAGAATCATGGACCCTGATCAGTAGCTTGGCATCACTTCAAAGGGTCAGCTCCTTCAACGTTTAACAAGGGACTATGAGGCACGGAAACTAAGCAGTGCATACGAGAACCCAGGACAATTAAGAGGTGCCATGACTTGGTGCCATGAAGTCCCTCATTAGGGGATTGTGATGTTAGAGTAAGGGGGTGGGGGGTTATAGAGATTAAGTGATGGGGCTGTGGTAGCTTACCGCTCCCTTCCTGTTGACCCTATCAGAGAAGTTCAAACCCTCCATCTCTTAATTTAGTAATGGATTGATTGTAGGGAAAGTTGAGGCGTTGATGGTTGGGTGTTACTACTATTACCACAATATATACTAAATATAATTATTGCTGTTTAAGTGGCTTGTTTGTGGGAGGTGTGGTCCTGAGGGCAGGCTTAAGTAATTTGGCCAGTATTGGCTCCTTTAAGTGAGGCGTGTTGGACATCTTAGTTGGGATTCATGGGCAAGGTGTTGTCATGCCTGGCTTGGGCAGACGTCATGATAGTGTCCTTCCGTGTTTGTGTAATTAGGCGCCATGTGACTTGGATGTCTGGTGGTTGATGCGGGGTATGAATCAAGTGTACCCCTCAAGCATATATATATGAATTGATATCCATCAATATTGCCAGGTAATGTACTGTACTTTAATTCATGCATCCACTGTTTTTTTTAGAAGAAAATACAATCTTTCAATTACAGTATGTAACATTTGAACATGTACCAGATACGGCAATAAGGGGTTATTTGGCAATTGAAGATTTTATAATAGTTTTATTCGACTGAAGTATTAAAAAATGCAACAATTCATAAAGTAGTAATTGTTTAATTCTGTTCATTCGTGTTTTGCAGGTTAAGCGGCAGGCATAGGTCAACACTATGTTCATGCAGGAAACCCATCCATCAACACTGCCAGTTAACGTACAGTATTGTAATTCATGCATCTTGTACAGTACAGTAGTTTTATGTTCAACCAGGTTCCATAAAGAAACGCATGCGCAGAAATTCAATGACATGCATATGCCTTTCAACCAGGTTCCATAGTGACACAATAGTGCAAAAAAGTATTATTAAACTGGCGCTCTATACAAAAAAGTACAATTCTTATGCAAGAAAATGTTCTGTGACATCAAATCATTCTAAGGTGAATTACCAAACGGTGCAAAAACGGTGATGTGAAAAAAATACAAAATACTTTATAAAGTGCTGCTCAAACCCTTACAGGATTGCTCCTTCAATCCTCAGCAGTGTTGTAGTTCAGGTGGTGGGGAGCGCAAATATGTGAATAAAAAATTAAAACACAAATAGTGCAATATGTCTATTCAGATAAATAGAATTCGGTGTAACCTATAGATTGTGTACTCACAATCTATCTGTTCTGTAAAGCTTATCCATCAGTGGCAACAACGTATCCGGTACATCTAGGAGTGAGGTAACCTTATGGATAAAAAATAGAAGTCCCAATTGTGTAGACTGATATATCATTTATCAGAAGTGTATCAAATAATTTTTAAACTCACATGGTGTCAGAATATATCAGGCACATAAGCAGTGATCAGAGTATGAGTAGGTGCCATCCGGGAAACTCAGCGTTCACACCCCGCTCACGTCCACAGCTCTCTCTGCATCTCTCCACTCTGTCTCACTCGTGATTGGCAGGCTTCCGCACTTCCTGGTATGAATACCCGGATGCCGATTCAGGGAAGCAGCAGCGCTGTGAACATCAATCCTGCACAGCTGTGGTCTTGTGGCACTCTACGCATTTCACTGGATTCCCAGTTTTATCAGGAGTGCTGTCATGGTGTTCTATCTCACTATAAGTACTGTTGCTATAGGAACAAAAATCCCTGTTACATGAGAATACATTAAAAATTTATTTAAAATGGCATTTTTTATTTTTTAAAGTGCTACAAGTATTTTCTAATAGTACAGAACTGATGAATTTAAAAAAAAGCACAAGTACGATATTGCATGAACTTCAGCTTTAAGTCATTGCTGTTTAAGGGGTACTGAATCTAAAGGTTCACATACTTTTTCACACATGGATATTTACAGTACCGACACACTTTATCCGAGTGTGGTCGGTACCGCAAGCCGGGAAATCTCCCGGCTTGCTAGTGGCCGCCCCTCGGCGTGCCGCGCGTCATAGACGCGCGGTCACGCGTCATCGGGAGCGTGCGCCCCCTGCACGCGCGTCCAGGGGCTCCCCGAGGGAGCCCTGGTGTCCCGCGATCGCGGGACAGTGGCAGGGGGTTCCGGGGGACCCGGCGGACCCGGCAGCGGTAGGGAGAGCGCCCCGATCGGAGGGCGCTCTTCCGCCGCTTCGGCGCGCGCCCGTCACTCTCGGGCGCGCGCCAGGCTACTGCTGCGGCAGAGAACGGGCAAATGCTTGAATAAACTCTGCCGCAGCAGTAATGTTGAATAATTTACAAATAAATAAATGTTGAAAAAGTATCATGTTTTTGTGTCATTTGTTTAATCAGGTTATCTTTATCTATTATTAGGACTTAGATTAAGACCTAATTACATTTTAGACTTGAAATATGTGACAATCTTAAGTGGTTCACAAACTGTTTCTCGCCACTGTATTTGAAATTACTCCACTGAAAACATGTAGAGATCTATACCAGAAAATGTGTTACAGGGGGACAAACATTTTCGAGCTTGCTCAGCTCTTCTCGCCTTTTGCCACATATCAGGAGAACTGTGGTACTTCCCTGAAAATGTAATCGTTCCATTGAAAACAAGTCAAGAAGAAAAAAAAAAAAAAAAAAAAAGAGTCCGTAGAATACTTGCTGCTGCAGTCATTTCCAGCACAACACAGCAGGACGTTACGGCAGCAGAAACGCAGCAAGTATCCTACAGACTCTTTTTTTTTTCTTGACTTGCTTTCAATAGAATGATAACATTTCCAGGGAAATACCTCAGTTCTCCTTATCGTACAGACTGCTATCACGGAAGCTGAAAGCCAGGGAAAGGGCCAATTAAAGGAGACCACATCACAGCGGTCTGGCAAGATCCTCAAGCTCAGTGCCATCTAACATATCTAGTGTAAGAAGAGGTGCTACCAGAGAGCGAGCTACTGCAGCGGCGGCACATACACTGGCGACACACTTTATTCGAGCTCGGCTAGTCCCACGAATTCGGGTATACCTGGGTGTATTGAGGTTTGTGACTGTTTTCTGCCCGAGTGCATTGTTATTTTCCGGCAGGGATTGAAGCATTTTATTCCCGTTGGCTGCAATACTGCACACTACATATATATATATACTGCATTACAATTCATGAATTTATGCCATCTGGTAGACACGCGAAGCATTGCAGCCTATTAAATCCTAATCATTATCATTTAACAGATCAGCCGCCCATCAGCCAGGCATGAACCCAGGCTGGGAAGGCAAATGCAACGGGGCTTGTCAGAGGTGAGGAGCGGCGCATTCCAGGTATCTGCCAGGTACATACCGGGTATTTGCTCGAATAAAGTGTGTCAGTGCAGTACAAGGGAAGCTTACAGTTGAAAGGAGGTAGTCATGAAATTGTAGAGAGCCCATATTGAAGAGGCAAGATCCTCAAGCTCAGTGCCATCTAACATATCTAGTGTAAGAAGAGGTGCTACCAGAGAGCGAGCTACTGCAGCGGCGGCACATACAAGGGAAGCTTACAGTTGAAAGGAGGTAGTCATGAAATTGTAGAGAGCCCATATTGAAGAGGAGGAGCAGAGGAATGCTCCTGCCACTGTTGCTTCCACCACTGATGCGGCTGCTGCCTCTGCTGCTGTTGGTGCCTCTGATACAACGCATAGGACGGCCAAACTGGGAGCCAACTTCGAGGCCATACATTAAGAAAAGGAAGCAGCTGCAGCTGAAGCACAACCCAATATCTTTGAAGCAGCCACAAGACAAGATGTCAGGGAGAGCCAGAGTAAGCGAGCAGCTACAGAAGATCCAGTCCAGTGCACTAGAGACTATGTAATAAGTCACACCAGTATGAATGCCAGCTCACCATCTCTACCGACAAGGAGGTTATTACAGATAACGAAGATATGGAACCTCTACGTGAAGTAGATGCTGTTTTTCTCAAAGCATATGTTTCCTGAGCTGGCCACAGCTTCAACAGTGATCCACATGCTCGCACACGTACGGATGCACTACACCCCAATCCAGGTACACCCGAGCAGAGAAACACACTTTCTGATACTAACACTCAGTCACCTCACATACACCGCATGGAAGACAAGACTGCAAAGTTCCTCTCAGCAAGAACCATTGCACATAATGCATGCCCTGCACATACAGCAAAGCTATATGACCAACCCCCTCTCAAATCAACGCTGTTCAACAGACAGAGCAACATGCCCAACTACAACTGCCCACATCTTCCTCAATGCTCTGAGACTGAAGCATCAGACTTTATAGACTTAGTCAAGTACTTGGTCTGGCACGAACTGGTCAATACAGGACTTGCCACGTTTGATGACCATACTGAGAACTTCAGAGTGGGGAGGTCTACATGCAGGAATGTAATCAGAGGCCTGGATATCACTGCAAGTGAAGAACTTGACCTGCTAGCCAAGTGGTTAGGGAAAGAGTCATCAGAGTACAGTATGTGAGGAGACTCAGGACAGTACATGTGAACAGCCCTCAAGTAGGTCTGAACTCAGTATGGCAAAGACTAGAAGTGTTCTACGGCAGCCCAGAGATCATTAATTACACACTCTTCAAAAGAATTGAAAACTTTCCCAACATTTCAGGCAAAAACAATCTAAGGTTACGAGAGCTTGGAGATCTGCTGCTGGAATTAGAGTCTGAAATGGATGATCCATTTCTAGCAGGTCTCAACTTTCTAGAGTGACAAATTATAATTGTTAAATAACGTTTAGCACTACTCAAAATGCACTAATATTAAATAATGTAGCACATATGTGGAAAAAAAAAAGTCCATAAAATGAATGTCTTTAAAAGGATATACAGGCAATTCTCAGTTATCCAACGGAATCCATTCTGGAAGTAGCGTTGGATAATGAAACCATTGTAAAGTGAGTCCCATGTTAATCAGTGGTGTTGAGTGTTGGATAACGCATTCAGGCGTTGGATAACGCATTCAGGTGTCGGATAACGCATTCAGGCGTCGGATAACGCATTCCGGCTTCGAAAAACGGCCCATAGGGTTGCATTGTAAAGTGTTGGATACGCCATTCGTTGTAAAGTGAAACGTTGGATTGCAAGGACTACCTGTAATGGTGATCTTCTGGAGCTGCTTGCTCTTGAATTGCCCTCTAATGTGGGCAAAAAAGCTTTAAATGTTCCAGGTGAAGGAAAAAGTGCTGCTCTGTGAACTCACAAACATATAAATAAGAGAGAAAAGAAAAGAGAAATGTAGATTAATATATTCCAAAAGGTATTCTATTGGTCGCGCACATAAAAATACACTTATAAACTGTACATTCTCTTGAGCTTAACTTACTCCTTGGTAGTGGTGCAAGCACTTCAGTCAGAAGTTCCGGGGTTCTGTAGTAGCGTCTCCCAGCTTGGACAGCTGATTCTGGATCTTAGCTATTACTCCCCTCATGTGGGATCTCACTGTGTTGCTGTTCTCCAATATCTGACTTATATTCTCTGGTAGAGCTAGATGATCGTGTGCGCACTCACATCCAAGTAGGTATATATATTAAAAACAGAAAGATCACATAATAGTGCAATATAGTATGCAAATGGGGGAAAATTCCCAAACAGTACACGGATGTAATCCTACTCACATTTAATATGAGTAGTTAAAGCCTTGTGGTTGTTAGGAGTAACCAACTCGGGTTGCAGATCACCAGGAGAATATGGAGGAGATATCTAAAATATTGAAGAGAGGAAACAAGATATAGTGCAGATTGCTTTATAGAAATATACATATTAAAAAATCAGTAGCACTCACAAATATGGATGGGGTTTGAGCATTGGAACCACCCTGGGTAATTCAGTGAGGGGAAGTCCAAAACTCCTTTCTCAGGAAAAGCCTTGTGTGGCCGTCCACAGCAGTTCCCCGGATCCTAGGAGTCAATCCTGTGTGGGCAATCCCTCACGGAACACCAAAGTTCAGCACACCACCTATTTGTCTGGAGAGCCGCCCTACGCGTTTCGTTACTGCGAACTTCTTCAAGGGGCATGTATGTGTAATCCTCCATCTCTATCTCCTATCTGTATTTCAGTTTTCGTGCCATTCCGGAGCTCAGGGCGACGTCACAGCGTAGCTGAACGTCGCATGGCGAATGCGGGTCAGTGACGTCATCACGTCTGAGCCGTCATGCATTCCAAAGATATTTTTTGCCGATAAACTTGGACTTCAGCATCATAGAGGTACAAATTCATTACAATATGCATATTTGTTAACATTTAAGAGATGCATATACTATACAAACTACGCATGCGTCATGGATGCAGTTCATATGGGAACAAGCATCCAAAAATATATTCTCTGGTGCTTAAGATCTTTAGCTGCCAGTCTCCAGTAGTGGACAATTCTCAGGTAGTTTAGTATAATCCAATGCGTTTCACCAGTTCTGTGTTTATGGCTTATAAAACACGGTAACACTAGAACACCTACCTCGGTTCACAAGACGAACATGTCTCCTACAACATCTACAAGTCCTAACCATCCTATTGCTACAAGCAAGAAAACAGGGGACCCAAACAGGGAGTGCCCCATACACAAGAAACTAAACCCACATAACAATTATATTGGTTTTAGAATGAAGCCCATAGAGGAACTTGGAGTTTGTTTCAAATTCTGCGCTTCTACAAGTCACCTCTTCAGAGACCACAAAGAACCTATCACATGCACAGAGGGTTACATAGTTACATAGTAGATGAGGTTGAAAAAAAAGACATACGTCCATCAAGTTCAACCTATGCTAAATTTAGACAACAGATACTTTATCCTATATCTAAACTTACTTATTGACCCAGAGGAAGGCAAACAGAAAATGACAGTGTCATATCATCCAATGATATCTTATTGGGGGAAAAATAAATTCCTTCCCGACTCCAAGAATTGGCAATCAGATTATTCCCTGGATCAACATTCTTCCCATGTTTACTTATTTGGGATATCCCTGTATACCTTTCCTTTCTAAAAAGATGTCCTACCTTTTTTTGAACAAATGTTTGTATCTGCCATCACAGTCTCCATGGGTAATGAATTCCACATTTTAACTGCCCTTACTGTAAAGAACCCTTTCCTTTGTTGCTGGTGAAATCTCCTTTCCTCCAACCAAAAGGGATGACCCCGTGTCCTTTGTACTGCCCTTGGGATGAATAGTTCTTTTGAAAGCTCCTTGTACTGTCCCCGAATATATTTGTATATAGTTACCATATCCCCTCTTAGACGCCGCTTTTCTAATGTAAATAAATCTAATTTAGCTAGCCTCTCCTCATAAGTTAAATTGTCCATCCCCTTTATTAATTTGGTGGCTCGTCTCTGCACTCTCTCTAGTTCAATCATGTCTTTTCTAAGGAGAATTAGATGATCACTGCTACCCAAATGTTCTAGGACTTGAATATTTGCTATTACTTCTACATTGTTTGATATTACCAAATCCAGTATTGCCCCTATCCTAGTTGGTTCATCAATAGTTTGGGGCACCCCCAAAAAACTGTTTCCTTTTGTTGTAATGCTAATTTCATTGCCCCAGTTATGTCTGGAAAATTAAAATCACCCATTATGCAAACATGACCTAGTTTTGAAGCCTTCTCCATTTGCAAAAGTATTTTAGCTTCCTCAAACTCACTGATATTTGGTGGTTTATAGCATATCCCTACAAACCTTTTCTTTATACTTTTACCTCCACTGCTATTTTTTATCCACAAGGTCTCTACATTTTCATAATTCCCTTCATAAACATCTTCCCTTATAATATATTTTAGATCCGGTTTAACATATAAGCATGCTCTGCATTCTATTTGCTCGATCCTTCCAAAAAAGGGAACAACCCTCTAAATTAACTGCCGAGTCATGAGTTGCATCCAACCATGTTTCAGTAATGCCTATGATATCATACTGCTCCATTGTAGCTATTAATTCAAGCTCCCCCATTTTCTGTCAGGCTTCTTGGATTAACAAGCAGGCATTTAAGTTTTTTTCAGCCTGTACTATTATCTTATCTTCTCCTTCCTTCCTGCGCCAACTTGGTTTAGTCTTTAGAAGTTTTCTAGTATTATCTGTATTTACTTTGAGTGTCTCGCTGCTTGTCAAACTCGCACTTTCCCCCATTCTACCGCCATAACCCCTTGTTTCCTCATCTATTGTATTTAGTTCGTTATCTATTTCATTCCCCTCCCCCTCCATCCTAGTTTAAAATCTCCTCCAACATTTTTAGCATTCTCCCCCCTAGCACAGAAGATCCCTCTTCATTGAGGTGTAATCCATCCCTAGAATAAAGATGGAAAGGAGTCACAGTGCTCTACAAACCCAGTGTGACAGTGACAACCCTGTGGCAAAACATGGCCCGGAGGAGGAAGAAGAGAAAATGTCACCATTATCAGTCACATCCAAGTGCAATGAGGTTTGTGGAGGGCATAATGGGAGATCCCGTTCCAAAATATGTCTCGTCTCAGTACAACCGGACAACCTGAAAGGGCAACAAGAATGTATGCCAACCTCGATGATCAAAGCACAAGTGATTAGTCAGGTCAGAGTTCATTGACTTATACAACATACAAGACAACGCTTCTCCTTACACTCTCAGAACATGCACAGGACTGATGGAAACAGAAGGGAGGAGAACAAATGGCTACATCGTGAGTTCTATATGTAACGGGTTTTCTGACCCGGCCTGACCCACCCAATCTCACATTGGCCCCTGTGGTCTAACCGGTCCCCATTACAGTGTGGTAGTGTCTGGTGGTGCACCTGTTGGCAACAGGACTCCTGAGTCTCCCGCATGATGGTGTGTGGGGAGGACCCGTCCAGACAGGCAGCTGAGGTAGTGTGTTGAGTCCTACCTAGTTCCAGTGCAGTGCCTCCACCTCATCAGGGTCCCTTCGGTCGCTT